>NC_037335.1:42997704-43298225 GCF_002263795.3 Bos taurus | reverse complement strand
CCATAAGGATGGTGTCATCTGCATATCTGAGGTTATTGATATTTCTTCTGGCAGTCTTGATTCCAGCTTGTGCTTCTTCCAGCCCAGCGTTTCTCATGATGTACTCTGCATAGAAGTTAAATAAGCAGGGTGACAATATACAGTCTTGACATACTCCTTTTCCTATTTGGAACCAGTCTGTTGTTCCATGTCCAGTTCTAACTATTGCTTCCTGACCTGCATATAGGTTTCTCAAGAGGCAGGTCAGGTGGTCTGGTATTACATTACAAGGGAAAAACACAAAGACTCATGCAAAGTTTTCTTTTACCTTTTGTAATTTCCTTTCAGTCTCTTGCAAGTTAGTTAAATTGATTGGATCACACTGCCAACTACAGTAAAAGCCAATTTTCTTATTCTAAATGTATTTCATGTAGGAATGACTCCAGTCAATTGTTTCTTTAAAAAATGCCATTTCTCCAAATATCTCTGTAAAAATGTGGATGGCTAGCAGCCAGTGGTCATGTATGGATGTGAGAGTTGGACTGTGAAGAAAGCTGAGCGCCGAAGAATTGATGCTTTTGAACTGTGGTGTTGAAGAAGACTCTTGAGAGTCCCTTGGACTGCAAGGAGATCCAGCCATTCCATTCTGAAGATCAGCCCTGGGATTTCTTTGGAAGGAATGATGCTAAAGCTGAAACTCCAGTACTTTGGCCACCTCATGTGAAGAGTTGACTCATTGGAAAAGGCTCTGATGCTGGGAAGGATTGGGGGCAGGAGGAAAAGGGGACGACCAAGGATGAGATGGCTGGATGGCATCACTGACTCGATGGATGTGAGTGAGTGAACTCTGGGAATTGGTGATGGACAGGGTAGCCTGGCATGCTGCGATTCATGGGGTCGCAAAGAGTTGGACACAACTGAGCGACTGAACTGAACTGAACTGAGCAGCTCAAAGATATTCATAAAGAATGGAACAATAGATTAGAATATACACCTTTTTCATTGTGGGTCAACTGAATTATATTCTGTATTTAAAAGTGGACACCAATTATTGTGCATTTGTTTACAAGGCATTAAAATGTATATATATATATATATATATATATACATACACACACACATATATATATATATATATTCATATATATGTGTGTCTATGTATGGGCTTCCCAGGTGATGCAGTGGTAAAGAATCCATCTGCCAGTACAGGAAACACGGGTTCAATCTCTGGGTCCAGAAGATCCGCTGGATAAAGAAATGGCAATCCACTCCAGTATTCTTGCCTGGGAAATCCCATGGACAGAGAAGTCTTGTGGGCTACAGGCCCACAAGGGAGTCATGAAGTCATGAAGAGTTAGACACAACTTGAGTGACTAACAGTGACAACAACAACGTTTTCTATGTCAATGTGTATATATATATATATATATATATATATATATATATATATATGTATACTGTTTAGTCCCTCAGTATACATATATATATGTATATATGTATATATATACACACTCATTTACATACACATATGCATACGTATAAACATGTATCATCTCTAATCTTTCCAATGATAAGTGCAGAGCATGCATTATCCAGTTTATTTACTACTAAGGAAAGGGAAGGCTTGCAGAGGTTAAGTAATTTGTCTGTGTTTATTTAGCCCATATGCAACAGATAATAGACTCAAACCCAGGTCTTATATTCTGTGCTCCTCTACAAAGTGGTACCTTGGATTAAAGATCCATAAATTTTCCCCCAATTGAAGTATTAAACTATGCCCCCGTGTAATTCTCCCTCCAGGTGCTAATATTTGGGAAATTGTCAAGTTCTTCCAAGTAAGTATTCCAATGATTGAAAAAGTTTTAGCGGGTGCTGTCTTGAGAGATGCTAAATACATCTTTCTGGCAGCCTTTAACATACTGATTGTGTTTTGAATTGTTGGAGGGGCGTGTCATGTACCCAGTTTTACAAACTTAACTGTGCAACCCTTTTTGTTTCTGATACACCTGAAATCGACTCTCTTGGAAGCCTTATTTGGGACATTATATTTCATTGACCACCATACATTGCACTGCAGGATCTAATGTACTGAGTTTTGTAACTTCTTTCCTCCTTATGAAGGACAGACAAGAAAGGTGGGAAGGAAGGAGAAAAAGAAGAGAGAAGCAAGGGAGTTTTAATCATAGGCAGTGTCCTCTTTGCAGTCATTAGGTTATGTCATTCAAAGAGATTTTCTGTGGTATTGAAAATTACGACAGACAAATAATAAAAGCTTTCATGAGTGAGAGAGTATGTTTCATCTGTCTTTACATCCATGGTGCCTAACACAACCTGTCACCGAGTTGATTGTTCAATAAATTGATGATCCAGGGAATGAATGAGTGAACAGAAGTGAAAAGTCTGAGGTCTGGAAGTCCTGGGTGAGCTTGGGTGTCCCCCTTGATCTCTTTGCTCTGCCTGGGTGAAATGGAAATGGATCCTTTGTTGCAGGGTGTTATAAGGATAGCATAGATGGTGAAGTCCTTACAGCAGCATCTAGAACAGAGTATCAGCCTGCTACACTTCTCAGTGACCATTCTGTTCTCTTTCAGGTGAAGATTTTATGCTTCATACAATACTGGCATTTTGTTTCGGAATTCCTCTTTCTTAGAGACATTAAAGGTGAGGAAAACAGATATCTAAAGATTTTTGTATTCTTAATATTCAGTCATCTTCTGAATATCTCAAGGATGTTTTCCTTCAAATAAGTGGTCTCCATCCCATCCTGTTATAAACTTTTTTTTTTTTTGCACAAGATAATGGGTTGTCTAGACTTAATCCTGAGTGTTGATTGAGGCTGCAGAATGTTCACCTTTCTCGTCATATAAATATGGAAGTTGTTTTTAATAACTGTCACTCAGATGGTAATCAGCAAAGAAACTCTGTGTGATGTTCAGCTAGGAAAGAGGAAAATTAACATATAAAAAAATCATGGATTTATCTCTGGGCTTTCTAATTTGTTCCATTGATCTATATTTCTGTCTTTGTGCCAGTACCATACTGTCTTGATAACTATGGCTTTGTAGTAGAGCCTGAAGTCAGGTAGGTTGATTCCTCCAGTTCCATGCTTCTTTCTCAAGATAGCTTTGGCTATTCGAGGTTTTTTGTATTTCCATACAAATTGTGAAATTATTTGTTCTAGTTCTGTGAAGAATACTGTTGGTAGCTTGATAGGGATTGCATTGAATCTATAAATTGCTTTGGATAGTATACTCATTTTCACTATATTTATTCTTCCAATCCATGAACATGGTATATTTCTCCATCTATTAGTGTCCTCTTTGATTTCTTTCACCAGTGTTTTATAGTTTTCTATATATAGGTCTTTAGTTTCTTTAGGTAGATATATTCCTAAGTATTTTATTCTTTCCGTTGCAATGGTGAATGGAATTGTTTCCTTAATTTCTCTTTCTGTTTTCTCATTATTAGTGTATAGGAATGCAAGGGAATTCTGTGTGTTGATTTTATATCCTGCAACTTTACTATAGTCATTGATTAGTTCTAGTAATTGACAAAGGAGGCAAGAATATACAATGGATTAAAGACAATCTCTTTAACAAGTGGTGCTGGGAAATCTGGTCAACCACTTGTAAAAGAATGAAACTAGAACACTTTCTAACACCATACACAAAAATAAACTCAAAATGGATTAAAGATCTAAACGTAAGACCAGAAACTATAAAACTCCTAGAGGAGAACATAGGCAAAACACTCTCTGACATACATCACAGCAGGATCCTCTATGACCCACCTCCCAGAATATTGGAAATAAAAGCAAAAATAAACAAATGGGACCTAATTAACCTGAAAAGCTTCTGCACATCAAATGAAACTATTAGCAAGGTGAAAAGACAGCCTTCAGAATGGGAGAAAATAATAGCAAATGAAGCAACTGACAAACAACTAATCTCAAAAATATACAAGCAACTCCTACAGCTCAACTCCAGAAAAATAAATGACCCAATCAAAAAATGGGCCAAAGAACCAAATAGACATTTCTCCAAAGAAGACATACAGATGGCTAACAAACACATGAAAAGATGCTCAACATCACTCATTATCAGAGAAATGCAAATCAAAACCACTATGAGATACCATTTCACACCAGTCAGAATGGCTGCGATCCAAAAGTCTACAAATAATAAATGCTGGAGAGGGTGTGGAGAAAAGGGAACCCTCTTACACTGTTGGTGGGAATGCAAACTAGTACAGCCACTATGGAGAACAGTGTGGAGATTCCTTAAAAAACTGGAAATAGAACTGCCTTATGATCCAGCAATCCCACTGCTGGGCATACACACTGAGGAAACCAGAAGGGAAAGAGACACGTGTACCCCAATGTTCATCGCAGCACTGTTTATAATAGCCAGGACATGGAAGCAACCTAGATGCCCATCAGCAGATGAATGGATAAGAAAGCTGTGGTACATATACACAATGGAGTATTACTCAGCCATTAAAAAGAATACATTTGAATCAGTTCTAATGAGGTGGATGAAACTGGAGCCTATTATACAGAATGAAGTAAGCCAGAAGGAAAAACACCAATACAGTATACTAACACATATATATGGAATTTAGAAAGATGGTAACAATAACCCGGTGTACGAGACAGCAAAAGAGACACTGATGTATAGAACAGTCTTATGGACTCTATGGGAGAGGGAGAGGCTGGGAAGATTTGGGAGAATGGCATTGAAACATGTAAAATATCATGTATGAAACGAGATGCCAGTCCAGGTTCGATGCACAATACTGGATGCTTGGGGCTAGTGCACTGGGACGACCCAGAGGGATGGTATGGGGAGGGAGGAGGGTTCAGGATGGGGAACACATGTATACCTGTGGCGGATTCACTTTGATGTTTGGCAAAACTAATACAATTATGTAAAGTTTAAAAATAAAATAAAATTTAAAAAAAAAAGAAAAAAAATCATGGGCCCTTCATTACATGGGGCACCAAAGGAACCCCTTGGGAAGAGACAGGCATGAAACAGTAGGAGGTGGGACAAGGTTCATGTTACTAGCTCATAACTATCGTGATTTATTTCTGAAAATTAACATAATCTATGTAGATACTGCATCTAACATTTTCATTCCACCATGTTTTTCTTTCTTTTCTCATCTGCCTCTGTTCTCAGCCATGATCAAGTTATGAACGATTGAAACTTAGCTGACTTTACCTTCTGCCATTTACTTAACATTCTGAAAGAAAACAGAGAAGTGGTCAAGAAAACCCCTAGTAATTCTGCAATGATTTTTTTCCTTTTTCCTCCTCATCTGTGGAATAATTCTGTGCACCTTGCATTTGTGTGTGTGATGTATGTGATGACACACACAAAGGGAAAATGCCTTTCAGAAAAGACCAGAGACAGAGTGTCTGATTTCCCAACCTGATAAGGCTTACCAGTAGAAAGAGGAGAAAGAGAGTTAATGTTAGGGGCTGAATGTAAACACTTTTTGTTGCCTCTGTGGCCTTGCAGTCTGAAATACTGCACTATTGGATTTCTCAAATTTCTGTGTACTTCTTAGCTAGATTTTTGAGCTGATGGTTTGCTGATGTCTCTCTTACCAGCAACAGCAAAACCATCTCTATGTATATGCTTCTTTCATCTGTGTGGATGGATTGCTTTCTTCCAAAAGGCTTTAGCTCCTGCAGGTGGCTGTGCTCTTGAGTCACTGTTTTCATTCTTTTTCACAGGAGAGTTAGGGTAGGGTCCTTGTCTGAGAACAAGTCTGTTCTTTAAGCCGTGATGAGCTACACAGCACATAAGTTTAATGCATTTAGGGATATCTACATGTGTTTGGTGCTTAGCTAATTAACTGCGTTTGGATGAAGGCTGGACTCTCTTCCTTCTCTTATCTATGTTTCTATCAAATAGCTTCCCCTTTTTAATTACTCTGTCTCTTGTTTCTGCCCAGAGATCTTCCTTTCTTTCAATACTGCTTACTGACCCACCTCCGTCATGGACAAGCTTTGGAAGTCACCAGTTTGGTGCTAGGGAATGTGAGGGGCTTGGCAGATCTAGGCTCCTCTTTAAGGATGAGTATGATGGAAAGACTCCTGGGCTGGGAGTCAGAGATCTGATTCTTTCACTTACTGGCTCTGACCACTGAGCAAGCCTTAGAGCTAAAACTTCTTTTTATAATCTGTAAAGTGGGGTAGCAATATATGGGTACATGGTTTCATGAGTTTCAAATTAATAATAATAATAATGGCTATAAAGAACTTCCCACTGGAGAAAGCCCTGGGCTTCTATAGCTATTGTAGCTTAAAAGGAAATATGTCCCTTCTCAGGTTCTTTTTCCACATCGCACCAATCCTCCTCTTTCCTCTGCCTGTAAAGTCCTTTCTACCATCAGGGCCCCTGTTGGTTCTATCTACTTTATAACGCTTTCCCCTGGTGCTTTGACCAGTTGGTCTCTAAGTGTTCAAATTGCCTGTAAGCTTTACTGGCAGAAGAATTTTTTTTTTTTATCACTTGAACAAATATAGCTTTGTGTTTGGTTTTTCTCTGCTTGTAACACAATAAATTGATCCGACTTCTGACCAGTCCCAGCAGTGTCATATTCAAAAAATATTCAATACATAAATCTGACATCTAAAATAAACACCCATTAAATCTTAAAAAAAAATTTTTTTTTGATGTGAGCTATTTTTTAAGAAGTCTTTATTGAATTTGTTACAATATTGCTTCTCTTTTATGCTTTGTTTTTTTTTTTTTTTTTACCTCAAGGCATGTGGAATCTTAGTTCCCTGACTAGGGGTTGAATGCACACCTCCTGTGCTGGAAAGTGAAGTCCTCATCACTGTATCACCAGGGAAGTCCTCATTAAATCTTAACTGTAACTTTTCTACAAACAACAAAGGACGTGACATTGCATGACGCTCATCACAGCATCGCAGTTACTCTGCTCCCTTTTCCAGACTCTGTGCCGCATGCTGACTCCTGTTCCATCAGTTCCTTTCTTCTATCCTTCAGGGTATTTTTCTCCTTCAGTGAGTAGCTCTCTAATGTTTCTAACATATATTAAATTTGGCATTCTGGCCATTGAGAAAGAAGAGAATCGGTTCGAATTCTTCACAGTGACTTCTTAGTACAAAAGTATACTAAGCATGCAGTAGGTATGCCTTCAGTGATTGTGGTATTGAATCTGTCCCATAATAAGCATGTGGCTTTTGTGATAAAGTCAGATTGGTGGTGGGTGCCACAGCGTTTGGATCTTACAGTGACTTCCAGGGCTGGGAATGGCCGTGTTAGAGGCTGGAGAAATATAAGAAACAAGAGTCTTCCTTCCGTGACCATCTCTGTGTTTGCAACCTGTCAGCTGGTCAAGGCCTATTGCCCACTGTGGAGTCAGTGGCTGGGGGTGTAGGAATCGGGTCCAGCAGCCTTGATCTGCTGTCTCTTCCTCCTCCTCCTTGGCCAGTCTCCACTGCAGCTCACCCAGTTGGCCAAGTGATCAGGGCTCACACAGTCACTTTTTCTGGGGAGAGGAGCCTCCTGAGCACATCTCCTACAAAATGGATGTTACTGCCCAGCCGGCTATTGGAGCACCTTACATTTGTAAAGAATTCCCAGTTTGCAAGCCAACTTCACATATGTTGGTATGATTTAATACTCCACATTACCATGGAAAGCAGACATTTAGGGCTCTGAAATCCCTCTTTCCTAGATGAGAGAAGGGAAACAGGTATACAAGGTTTCCTCTGTCTTTTACCAGCCACAGGCTGCCTTTCTGCAGCCCTCTCCAGTATATTCCTGTTCCAGTTCTTTAGTTTACCTAGCGCTTAACTTTTTTTTTTTTTCTCTTTACTAGTTTAATTGATGCCATGGCTCTTGTCTTCTACCCTTTAGGATTTGTCAGCATGGGTCTGTCTTACCTGTATATTTTCTGGGCAAAATCCTATCAGTCTAATCTCAGGGAAGGGAATTCAGAAGAATTCTGAATTTATTATGTAAAATGCTTCCTCTCAATGGTGTTGACAACCGCATACCTATTAGAAGCCAGGCTTGGGAGCACAGATGGTAGCCAAAGAAATGAAGATCACTTGGAAAGAGTCTCTTCTTTGACATGTGACAAGACGAAAGGCACACCTGGAGTTTTATGGGGGAAGGAAATGAAAGGGAAATGATTTCAGGAAAGATGCAGCTTTAACTAGCTCCTCCCAATCCATGTGGGTTAAGTCTTACATGCAAGTCCTGCACTGTCTGCCTGTGGTTTTATGAACATCATCTGGTTAAGAGACTCAAACCTGCCCTTTAATAAGTTAAGCAAACTTGTCACTGGGTTCCAGCTGTATTTTACTGTTTTCAGTCTTTGGATCTTTGTTTCTAGATTTGAATCATGAAAAATGGATGGTTCCTTAAGTCATAGGTCATAAGCTGGTAGGCTTTGGGCTTCATTTAACCTGCAGATGTGTTTTATTTAGCTTATTCAGAATTTTTAAAAAAGAGGGGAAAGAAAGGAGTTAGTTTCCAACATTTGCAGATTGCGACATTTCGGGTAAAATTGTATTTTTAGCCTCTTTAGAAAATTACTTTCTCTGGGGCCTTTGGGATCGAATAATTATTACACATCAGTGTTTGGTTAGAGCCAATGAGGGCCCTGTGGGCAGTCATCTGTCTCGGTCCTGCTGGGCTGCCTCTCTCATATATGGAACTTACCGAGCCCCTGGACATTTTGAGTTTCCCACCCCTCCCCTAAAAGTCACTCTGCCTCAAAACTCTTTAAGTTTGGCATCAGGCAACATAGAGACATAATTTGAAGCTGAGGGACAGAGGGGAGGAAGAAGAAGAAGGTTGCCCAGGGAATCTCTTTAGGTTTCTCTTTTCTTTTTCCATTCCTCCTCTCCTCTCTCATAGGTAACTTAATTCAGACCAGAATATTACAGTGCACGTTGGAAGCAAGCCAGGTTTGTCCCAGGAATGATAGGCTGTGACAGTGGTTCTCAATGCTGGTTGCACACTAAATTCTATACAGACATTTAGAACATGCTGGAGTCTGGTCTTCACTCTGGACCAATCAAATTAGTCTCTGAGAGTGGGACCTGGACATCAGTAATTTTGAAAGCTCCCTAAGTCCATTGGTAGTTGAAAACTCTTGGGTTAGGCCTTAGAGGAAGTTTGTAGAGTCTTTGAGGTCTTTGAACTTAACAATGCTCTTTACCATTTTGCTAGGCAGACGCAGAGATGGTTCTCAGATTATGAACATTGTAAGTATCTGTGTGCATCCATGTGTTCTCCTCGCTACTTCCCAGAGTTCCCTGGGAAGATCGAGGGCGGGTTTCTTCTCCATCAATATAAGGGGGACAGTCCAACGTCTAGTCTCCTGCCACAGTGAAACTGGTATGTGTAGCAGCAAATGTCATTTGTTTTCACTATCCAGTGGCCAACTACTCCAAGTTCATGACACTTTTTCAAAGCACTAAGGATTCTTTAACTCACACACAAACTGCCAGTAGAATAATAACAAGAATATGTTATCTTCTTCACTCAATAAAGTATTAGAGCAAAACAAAACATTCTTTTTTAGCTTCAAAACAGATATTAGCAATACAGACTGGAAAATTTTACAGTTATTTATAGGGAAGTAGGATTAGCAGACAGGGCTTGTCTTTCTGGCACCAATTCTAGCTGGTTTTCAAATGCTACTTTTCCCTCCGTGGGTCAGAGCCACATGTGTGAGTAATTCTCAATAAGATGAATAACTGATATGTAGCTAATGGGTACCTCCTGCAAGGGTGGATGGTTTACCTCAGACGTTCCTAATCCTGGCTGATCCTTCTATTTCCTCAGACACTTAAGAAAAAGATAGATATTCTGGGCCCCACCTCATACTGCACCAAACTTTCTGAGAGCGTGAGGCCCGGGCATCTGTGTTTTTAAAAACAACCACCCCTGTTCATCCCTAGTATGTCTCCTCATATATTACTGGCAGAATTGTAAATGGAAGACCTTTGTTTGAAAAGCCCACTTGATTCTATCAGTCAAGATGTAAAAACACTTCCCTTTGAGCTAGCAATTCTACTTCATTCTGTGGCTGTATTTGCACAAGTATCAAATATATATCAGAGAAGGCAGTGGCACCCCACTCCAGTACTCTTGCCTGGAAAACCCCATGGATGGAGGAGCCTGGTGGGCTACAGTCCATGGGGTCGCACAGAGTCGGACACAACTGAGCGACTTTACTTTCAATTTTCACTTTCATGCATTGGAGAAGGAAACGGCAACCCACTCCAGTGTTCTTGCCTGGAGAATCCCAGGGACTGGGGAGCCTGGTGGGCTGCCGTCTATGGGGTTGCACAGAGTTGGACAGGACTGAAGCGACTTAGCAGCAGCAGCAGCAGCAAATATATATGCAAATCTGTGATAGCAGAAAGCTGGAAACAACCTAAATATTTGTTAAAGTGGAGATGGCTAAATAAATGAAAATATATCTGCACAGTGAAATACTACTTCATTAAAAATAATAAGTTAGATCATTGTGTATTGATATGGAAAAATATACATGTATATTTTAAGTAAAGAAAGTTGCAGAATAGTTTGATTAGTTTGATTCCCTGTGTGGGTGTCTATGTATATTGGTGTATGTGTGTTTGCATACACATTACACATATGTATACATATTCAAACACACAGATGTACACATGCACATTCATATACATCCCTACATCTAGTTAGTTAACTACTGGAAGGATACGCTGAATTTATTTGAGTGTGTTTCCTAAGCCTTTCAGTGTTGATCAGACATGTCTAAGAACCAGTGGCTTTAGCTGCTAATGTTGGATTCTTAGGCCAAGCCCACGATCTCCCAAAAGATAGTCTGTGACTGTTCCTAGTTAACTGAGGAGAGAGCCTCTGCTCTGGGCCTGCTAAGGCAGACAAGCACCTGGATTGGTTTGGGGATCCATGAATGATGGGTGACAGTTTGTCAGGTGACAGTTCCTCATAATTTCTTCTCCTTTATTTCATGGATGAAGCAAGTTCAGAAATAAGCTTTTAGAATGCTGGAGAGGGTGTGGAGAAAAGGGAACCCTCTTACACTGTTGGTGCGAATGCAAACTAGTACAGCCACTATGGAGAATAGTGTGGAGATTCCTTAAAAAACTGGAAATAGAACTGCCTTATGATCCAGCAATCCCACTGCTGGGCATACACACCAAGGAAACCAGAATTGAAAGAGACACGTGTACCCCAATGTTCATCACAGCACTGTTTATAATAGCCAGGACATGGAAGCAACCTAGATGTCCATCAGCAGATGAATGGATAAGAAAGCTGTGGTACATATACACAATGGAGTATTACTCAGCCATTAAAAAGAATACATTTGAATCAGTTCTAATGAGGTGGATGAAACTGGAGCCTATTATACAGAGCGAAGTAAGCCAGAAAGAAAGACACCAATACAGTATACTAACGCATATATATGGAATTTAGAAAGATGGTAACAATAACCCTGTATACGAGACAGCAAAAGAGACACTGATGTATAGAACAGTCTTTTGGACTCTGTGGGAGCGGGAGAGGGTGGGATGATTTGGGAGAATGGCATTGAAATATGTATAATATCATATATGAAACGAGTCGCCAGTCCAGGTTCGATGCACAATACTGGATGCTTGGGGCTGGTGCACTGGGACGACCCAGAGGGATGGTATGGGGAGGGGGGAGGGAGGAGGGAGGAGGGTTCAGGATGGGGAACACATGTATACCTGTGGCAGATTCATTTTGATATATGGCAAAACCAATACAATATTGTAAAGTTAAATAAAAGAAAATATAAAAAAATAAAAATAAATAAAAGTTTTTATAAAAAAAATAAAAAATAAAAATATGTATGTATCAAAAAAAAAAAGACATCAATTATATTTAAAAAACAAACAAAAAGAATCAAAGGGGTGATCTTGCTTTCCTAGTGGAAATAATATTTAAATGACTTTGACCTTTGAATCTTAATGGGTTCATTAAAAGAACTTCTTTTTACCTTTAATCAGTGTAAAGAGGACTTTTATGATGATGATAATTCATTTGAACCCCTTGTTTAACTTCAAGAAAGTAGGAGACTGGGGAAGGTCCTTATACTTGTTAGTATGTAGGACTTCAGAGGATGGGGCACAAACATAATTTCTCCCTGAAATGAAAGGACTCTTTCCTTGATCCTGCTCTCTAACTTCTCCTTCCTTTCTTCATTTCCACTTAGCTGGACATCACGTGCAAAGGGCATGCAAGAAAGAAGTGAAAAAACACTTAAGTACCAGGCATTGTGCTTCATAGAAATTGTTTTATCACTTGCCTGAATAACCCTACAAAGAGATATTATTCTCCTTTCATAATTGAGAAAATATATTGAGATCCATCCAAGATCATGTCCAAGATCTCATGCAGTTGGCAAATGTTGGAACTAGTGTTGGGCGTCTATCCACCTAGATCTCTTCTGGTACCTCTAGCAAGCAAACCCCAAGCTAATAATTTTTATAATAATATTATCTTGGATATTAAAACAAAGCAGGAGTCACTTTATCAAGATTGGAAAATGCTGATAGCATCCTAAAGTGCTAATAACATTTTTGCAATCAAATTCCCAAATAACCCTTTTTGTATAGATCTTTCTTACATTGTGTGGAATGGCAGCAGAATAATATTTTTTGATATTTTCTCCAGCGCTTTTCCCCCAAGGATTTTATCCCTTTGACTCTTTTCCAGTTCAGCCATGTGGACGGAAAGTATTGGTTGCCTTAGGGCAGGACCATTATGATAACAATCATACAATCTATATTAGTTTGCTAGGGCTGCCATAACCAAGTATCACAAATGGAATGGCTTCGTTAACACAGTTTTGTTGTCTCACCGTTCTGGTATTTGGAAGTCCAAGATCTGAGTGTTGACAGGATTGGTTCCTTCTGTGGGCTTTGTTCCAGGTCTCACCCCCCGCTTCTGGGGGTTGGCTGGCAGTCTTTCATCTTCCTGGCTTATAGGTACATTATCTTCACATGGCATTCTTCCTGTGTTTGTGCTTCTATGTTCAAATTCCCCTATTTTATAAGGATCCCTTTACACTGAATTTAGGGCTCACCCACTCTAGTATTAGCTCATCTTAACAGAGTACATCTCCAACAACCCCATGTACAAATAGGGTCATATTCTGAAATATGAGGATTAAGATTTTAATATGTGAAGTTTTGGGGAGCCCAGTTCAACCCATAGAACTATCCCTGAAACATTTGGGGTATTTGAGGACTGAGGAGTCCTAGGCCATATTTCTCCAGTGGATGGTAAGACCTCAAGGATAAATGACCGGATGGGAGTGTTGGATCCACACAGAGAGGCCCTCAGTTTACAGGGGCAAGAACAGCAGAGCGGTGCTGTGTGGCTGAGCTGGGCCTGGAAGAAGCAGGGTCTTCCAGGGTCCATGATTCTTTCTTAAACACCGTAATGCACTGAGGCAACGGACTGCACGCATGGACTGAGAAGATCCCCCAAGACTCAGAGCAAGCGCCAGACCAGAAGGGTCTTTTTAGACAGGAAGGAGAAAGAATGCAGTTGTCCTCTGTATGGAGTGTGGAGGAAGCAAAGTGACATTAGTTGTTATCTGACTGTGGGGAAGACTCAACCCTTCTCCCCTCCCTCCACGGGAGTGGTTGGGTCTGGAATGTGAGCTTGAGGGAGCCAGCTAGGAGAGAAGGAGGCCCAGAACTGTTCATGCCAGCGGCATTCAAAGAGGAAAAAAACCCAGGAAGGTAGGGGTGGTTGGGGAGGCTCTGGGGTGTGATCTTCTCAGACAACCCCAGAGGGAAAATGGGCAACTTCCCAGGGTGACTGTTTAGTGAACAAATTGATAGCCTATTAGCCAACAGTTCGCTGCATGTTGTGGAAATACAAATACGAACTGTTTTCCTCCCCATTGCAGTTCGTGGATTGAAACTCTTTCGTAATGAAATGCTGTGAGACACTAGAGGCCAGGTAGATCACTGAGTTTTTCAAATAAAAACAGACTTTTCTAAACATTGGCAACAATTTCCTTTGTAAATAGGTTTAACCTTAGACCTTCTGTCATCTCTTATTTTTACACAGGAAATTAATTTCTCCATCTTCTTGGTGTTTGAGGGAAGAGGGAAAAAGTTGAAAAAGTCTCTGGGATTTCAAAAAAACTGCCATATAAACTTTAAAATTAAACAGATGTTATGTGAATCACATGTAAATTGGAGCCATGGGAACCTGGGTCATAAACTGAATGGGATGTTCTGAAGCAGGCAAAGAAGTGGATTTTTTTGGCAATTATTGGGGGCCTTGTGGATCAGAAATACCAAATGGAGGTGGATCTTTGTGTTTCAGCAAGAGTTAGAGGATATTCTAAGCCATAAATCCTTTCCAGAAGATTCTAAACTTGCCAAGGGCAGAGGCCATGTCCCGCTTCACTGTCTAATCTCAGCACCTGGCAACTGCCTGGCGCACAGCAGACACCCAGGCCGTTTACTGGGATCAAGTGCATAGTCAATAGTAGGTAACTTCAGTGCTGAGGTCCCTGTAGTTGACCTCAGTTTCATTCTTTGCTGTTTTAGTCTAGATTTTCCCAGAAGCACAGGCTGAGGCAAGGACTTGGGTGGGGGATAGTATATTTTGGAGGTGATCCCAAGAAGCAGAAATGAAAGAGAGGTGAGGAGATGGGAAAGGGCAAAAGAAAACAATAGAGGCGTCTATTGAGGCCTCTGCTATAGGCAGTTGTGGGGTTTGTTTTACCCCTTTTGAAAGTTACAAAATGCCTCCAGGTTTGTCCATCCCATGGACAGCGGTTGATCCAGCACCATCATGGGGTTTCAGGAAACATCATGGGTCCTCGTTATCCACTATATCTGGTCCCTCATGTCTGCAGAACTTTCCAAGGCAGAAAGGCAGAGAGGGGCACTTATATACACTTGAAGGGGGACAGTCTTATGAATTATGGGCAGGAACTAAAGTCAGAGGTGGGCCAAGAGGGTGTGATGTGGGACACCAAGAACATTTTCTCCACCCACTGAAACAACTTACCTTCCTCCTCCTTTAAGGAAGATTGTTTTATTTGGTCTATCCTGGGTGCTATAGAAACAGATTCACCCTTCATCTGAACTGATTAACTTTGTTATTTAGATTCACAGAGCGGGAGACTAACGTTATCAGAAAATATCTGGGCATGTTCTGCCTCCATGGTCCTTAGGGATCTGCCACACTCTTCATGGGAGAGATTCCTGGAGGGTCTTTCCATCCTAAGTCTGGGCCCCTCAGCCTTGGCACTCTACCTGTCTTACCTCTTCCTACAGTACGCATTGGCCCTGCCCCACCAATCTGTATCTTTGCTCATTCGAGTTGTTCGTCAATCAGTTCACCAAAAAACTGTCTTTCTATTTTTATAACCCTTTCTAGCTGTTGTGGGTTGAATTGTGTCTTGTCTCCTTCCCCTACCAAATTTGTATTTTGAAGCCTAACCCCCAATACTTGAGAATGTGATTTTATTTGTAAATGGGGTTGTTGCAGATGTAATTTGGGAAGATCCCCTGGAGGAAGGCATGGCAACCCCCTCCAGTATTCTTACCTGGAGAATCCCCATGGACAGAGGAGCCTGGAGGCTACAGTCCATAGGGTTGCACAGAGTCGGACACGACTAAAGTGACTTAGCAGATGTAATTAGTTGAGATGAGGTCATACTGACGTAGGGTGGGTTCCTAATCCACTAGGAATGGTGTCCTTAAAAGGGGGAACATTTGGACCCAGAGACAGACAGGTATAGAGGGAAGACACATGAAGAGGTACAGGCCATCTGCAAGGCAAGGAGAGAGGCCTGGAACAGCTCCTTCCTCATACCTCTCAGAGAATTCAACCCTGCAAGCAAACTGATTTCATACTTCAGCCTCCAAAATGGTCAGACAGTACATTTCTGTGTTTTGGCTATTTTTTCAATGGGACTTTATTATGGCAGCCTTAGCAAGTAAATATATTTTCAGCTCCAAGCCCTCATCTTCCATGAATTTCAGTGGATTATACAAAGCCCTAGACCAGGGGTTAGAAACTCTGAGTCTAGTCTTGGTACCTCTCACTAAGAAATTGTATACATGTAGGCAAGTGTCTTAAACTCTTTTTGTCTCTTTCTTTGAAGTGCAAAATAATGATGATAACCATCCTGCCCCTGTTGGCTCCAAGTGGGGCTGTGAGGATCAAATGTGATCCTCGCATATGTGGAAAAAGGTTTGTAATCTGGAAAGCAGTATGTTAGTGCACGAAGGGGTGTAAAAAAGATGAATGCATTGAATCCTGGTCTGGGAAACAATTGTTTATTTCCTTTGAGCCTCAGTCTTGTCTTCTGTAAATTGAGCTGATTTTAAAGTGCCCTCCCAGCTCTCAAGCTCTAGGATTACATGATGATATTATTATTAGTCATTTATTGATTCAACAACAACAGTTGTCTACTCCATGCCAGGCTCTGGGACGAGGCACAAGGGAAATGAGTGTGAGTAACCTCAGCCCCGGTCTTCCAGGAGCTTTGTTCCTCCAAAATTTTCCATCTCAGTAAATCTCACAATGGGCTGTCTCCACCCTTTGATGATATATTTTTCTCAGCTTTAGAAAAACAAAATTTTGGAGGAAGATAAAGGTGGCAGCAGGAAGGGATGGTTTTAGAAATAGACTGTTTCCAAAGCCATGTTGTTTTGTCAACAGTTAAGGAAGTGGTTGGCTGTGGATTCCCTTTATATAGGCCAACAGTGACATTTTATTAAAATTTCATCTTTGCAATGTCCTAGCTTAGCCTGGTTTCATTTTGTTGGCGAACCTCTGGGTTTACTAACAACATGCAGCTGTTTAAGGTGTGGGGCGAGCACATCCTTTCCTTAAAGTATTCCTGACAACCAGTATTTGTGCTGTAAATTGTGTCACCATCTCCTCTTTAGTTTGTATTTTGTTTTCATTGTATTTTGCCTCATGGACACTCTCCACATTTCCAAGAGAGAAAAGCTGCCCTTATCCCATCTAGGCAGACCTCTCTGCATGTCTGTCCTGTGTCCAAATATCAGTGGCCAGATATGAGTTTGAGTCGAGACACTGGACTTGAGGTATCTCACTTATTCATTTGAAAAAAAAATATTTTTCAGAGTGCCTATAATTGGGTGTATTTCCAGCTATCTGGGTGTAGCTGTATTTCCAGCTATCTGGGTGTAGTTGGAAATACAGCAAGTCAAGGAAGCTTATTTTCCTCCTTGGAGGTTCCATTCTGCTGGGAAATAGGTAGGTAAAGAAACAAAGTTATTTAAAAAAAAACAACAAGATAAGTTCACATTATGAGTGCCAGGGCAATGTTTTAGAGAATGACAAGGGTAGGCAGGGAACATTGGTTGGTGTGGATGAAGAAGTCCTCTTTGAGAGGTAATATTTGAGCAGACACTTGGATGAGGTAGATTTGGGGTATGAAATGTCTTCCATGAAAAGATTATAAAATGTGAAGACTTCAGGGAGGGAAATTTGGTGTGTTGAGAGAATCAGAAGAGGGAGTGGATAGATTGTATGAGAATATCGATGTTACTCCTGATAGTACCCCACCCCATTCATCTGCTTTCCTTTTGTTTGAATGAGTTCTTTGGATCAGTTCTTCCCCCTGCCTCCTCATTTCTGTTTCATAGATTTTCTACAGTGTCTATAAACTTGGGTCCCTTGAGAATTGTCTTTATTAAGTCTGAAACTAAAAAGAAATGTTTTGTGGGATGGTTTTACTTATATAAATGGGGGGAAGTTGGATGGATGGAGGAAGGGAGCTAATACGCATCTCAGGCAGAGAGGAGTCATTTAATTATTTAAAAAAGAGCACATTGGAATTAGCATGAGAAAAGGGGGGATTGATTATGAGGATGTAGGGGAGGCTGTGGAGCCCAGTGGCAGGGGTACAGCTGGGCCTCATTGTTTAAGGCAGCTCCCGTCTTCCTTTTTCTCTTTCTGGAGTACTTCTCTCATGTCTGTGTTTCTGCTTGTCTGCTCTGTTCTGCTTTCTGCAGTTATCTTCCTCTGCAAGGCTCTTGGTTACTTTTCTCCTGTAACTTTGGGCTGTCGTTGACTTATGCATGGCTTTGTGGCAGGCAAACAACTTGACCTTTCATGCCCAGCTTTAGACTTTAGTCTCAACTACAAATTCCTGTAGTAGTGACTCTCCTTGGTTCAGTAAGGGTCAGGCATCCAACTTTGATCAGTTCAGTTGTAGCTGATGTCAGGGGTATTTTCTTGGTTCATAGAGGTGTCCCCTTGGTGGAATAGCTTCTCTAATGAAAAGGTATTAGTAGGGATAGAGTCAAGACCATCTTTAGGAAACAGATTTAAAGGTAGAATTTGCTTGTGGTAGGAGTATTCACACCAAAGGAGGAAATGTGATCTGGAGAGAAAACTAAAGCAGAGAAGGAATGGATTAGTCATTGAAGGGGAAAACATGGTGGGCATAAAGATGTAGGTTTAGTTTTTGTCTGATATTTTTTATAACATTCTCATGTGTGTACATACATATATAACTCCATCTCCTTCCACAAATGATGTGACACAGCTTACAAAAAACATTTAAAATTCAGAGTTAGTTTAAGGCACTTCATTCTGCTTTATTGTCAACTTACCTTCTATAAGTAGACTATGGCTTAATTTTTACATGTAATTCTTCCATAATCAAGATTTAATTGTTTAGGACTGCTACGTGCACAACAAATCTCATTAAATATTTTTTCCTTAGCACACAGAAAAACTGAATGTCCCAGCCTTCTCTGCAGGTAGATGGGTCCATGAAACTAGGTTGTTGTCAATGGCATATGGGCATAATTCCACCCCTGGCCCCTGCAGTCTTCCCACTCAGTCTCCATGCTCTGTCATCCTTCAGTAGTTTGCTAAGGATCCCAAGGATCCCAAGTAGTAGAGAGGGCTTCCTAGGTGGTGCTAGTGGTGAAGAACCTGACTGTCAATGCAGGAGACACGGAAGAGTCTCTGGTTAGATCTCTGAGTCAGGAAGATCCCCTGGAGGAGGGCATGGTAGTCCACTCCAGTAGTCTTGCATGGAGAATCCAATGGAGAGAGGAGCTTGGAGGGTTACAGTCCACAGGGTCGCAAAGAGTTGGATATGACTGAAGTGACTTAGCACACAGTAGAGAACCTTAAATCCTAGAAGTTGGTTCAGCCATGGGATAGAAAAATTCTAGGTTCCTGAATGACCCTACAGAGCCAAGACCCTCTGTCTCAGAGGCTCCTAGTTTAGATAATGACATAAATTACAAATGGGTAATGCCACTGAGTTTTTAACATTAATTGTTATGCTTGTCAGTTTTATCCTTGCCAGTGTTATAGGAATATTCTTTTCTGGAGTTTCTGTCTTCTCATTTAATGTGCAGAAAAGATGGTGTTGTAGTTTAATATAAAACAAATAAATCCACAAAATAGAATGATGAGGTTACAGTAGAATGAAAAGCAACTGGAAAGAAGATATATAAATTTGACAATAAAGAAATTCTTTTAAAAGTAAATTATACAGTAATATGTCTAGATGTTTAATCTTCAGGGATGGAATAAATTCATTTAGTGATTTATTGTTTGACTACAGAAGTTGTTTGCTTTTCACAAGAATGTTTGAATTTCATCAGTCTTAAGTTCATCCAGAATGCCAGTTATGGTACACCCTTTTATTTACTAATGTAGTACAAGGAGAAATTTTCTTAAGGGAAAACATTCTTTTCTCTTACAAACAATTAGCTTTTGGTAATGGAAATGTAAATAGAAGCACAATTCATTAATGTTTAAATTTCTCTCCTTGCCACACATATAGCTGACATAGGTACATAACATAGATGATATATGCAACTACACACACACACACACACACATTCCTGTGCTAACACACCTCACATGTTAATCTTGTACTAACCTGTTTGTTTTGTTTTGTCAGTTCTGGGTTTGCAAATTATAGAATTCTCTAAAAGTTGTAGAAAAAGCACTGGACCAGAGTCAATGATTCTTTCTAGTCTCACCTCTGCTACTACCTGTCTGTGACCCTAGAGGTTACCTCATTTTTTAAATTGTATTTTAATTTATTTTGCTACAAGGTGAAAATAGACTTTAGAGTCAGATGGATCTAGGTGCCTTTGGGCAAATTCTTCAACCTCTTCAGATCTTCCATTCTCTATTACATGGAGATGATACTTTGTCCCCTTTGAGGTCAAAGTGAGTATTAATGGGACATTTCTCAAGGGCTGGTTCACAGTGAGCATTGAATTACTTGCTTCCCTTTCTTTGTCCTCTGGTTATTGGAAAGTTCCATGTTCTCCTCAAAAGAGCAACAAATATGGGAATCCAATCTTCCTTATCTTGTTGGAGGTCAACCTGTTGTAGCTTCTACTAGGCAGAACTAGACTTCTGTCTGATTCTCTTGGTGATCAAGGAAATGCCTAGAAAAGGAGAGTGTTGGAGACAGCATCTCAGTTCAGTTCAGTTGCTCAGTCATATCCGACTCTTTGTGATCCCATGAACAGCAGCACGCCAGGCTTCCCTGTCCATCACCAACTCCCGGAGCTTGCTCAAACTCATGTCCATTGAGTCAGTGATGCTCTCCAACCATCTCATCCTCTGTCATCCCCTTCTCTTCCTGCCTTTGATCTTTCCCAGCATCAGGGTCTTTTCCAATGAGTCAGTTTTTCGCATCAGACGGCCAAACTATTGGAGTTTCAACTTCAGCATCAGTCTTTCCAATGAATATTCAGGACTGATTTCCTTTAAGATGGACTGGTTGGATCTCCTTGCAGTCCAAGGGACTTCCCTTGCAGTCCAAGGGACTGGTTGGATCTCCTTGTAGTCCAAGAGTCTTCTCCAACACCACAGTTCAAAAGCATCAATTCTTTGGCACTCAGCTTTCTTTATGGTCCAACTGTCACATTCATACATGACTACTGGAAAAACCATAGCTTTGACTAGATGGACCTTTGTTGGCAAAGAAGTGTCTCTGTTTTTTAATGTGCTATCTAGGTTGGTCATCAGAGAAGGCAATGGCAACCCACTCCAGTACTCTTGCCTGGAAAATCCCATGGACGGAGGAGCCTGGTAGGCTGCAATCCATGGGGTCGCTAAGAGTGGGACACAACTGAGAGACTTCACTTTCACTTTTCACTTTCATGCATTGGAGAAGGAAATGGCAACCCACTCCAGTGTTCTTGCCTGCAGAATCCCAGGGATGGGGGAGCCTGGTGGGCTGCCGTCTCTGGGGTCGCACAGAGTCAGACACGACTGAAGCGAGTTAGCAGCAGCAGTAGCAGGTTGGTCATAGCTTTTCTTCCAAGGAGCAAGCGTCTTCTTATTTCATGGCTGCAGTCACCATCTGCAGTGATTTTGGAGCCCAAGAAAATCAAATCTGTCACTGTTTCCATTGTTTCCCCATCTATTTGCCATGAAGTGATGGGACCAGATGCCATGATCTTAGTGTTCTGAATGTTGAGTTTCAAGCCAGCTTTTTCACTCTCCCCTTTCATTTTCATCAAGAGGCTCTTCAGTTCTTTGCTTTCTGACATAAGGGTGGTATCATCTGCATATCTGAGGTTATTGATATTTCTCCTGGAAATCTTGATTCCAGCTTGTGCTTCATCCAACCTGACATTTCACATGATGTACTCTGCATATAAGTTAAATAAGCAGGGTGACAATATACAGCCTTGATGTACTCCTTTCCCGATTTGGAATGTCTGTTGTTCCATGTCCGGTTCTAACTGTTGCTTCTTGACCTGCATACAGAGTTCTCAGGAGGCAGGTAAGGTGGTCTGGTACTCCCATCTCTTGAAGAATTTTCCACAGTTTGTTGTGATCTACACAGTCAAAGGCTTTGGTGTAATCATAAAGCAGAAGTTGATGTTTTTCTGGAATGAGACAGCACTTACCACACATTATACTCACTGTAAACACCCCTTCCAAGTGAGCAACCAATTATATGCAAATGTGCGTACACACACACACATACACACACATTTTGAACTCAGCATTTGTGGGATTCAGTCAGCCCTCACCTGTGCCTTCTTCACTCTTGGATAATATCCACGGGCTATAAGAGGACAAGAGAAGAGGTGGGAAGAGGAGTGGGGGTCCTGTATTTGCTGCATGGTAATCTAATGCTGTCAATGTAAATCATTAAGGAAGTAATTAAAACAAAATGATCAAGAAATGTTATAGTCCACAGCTTATAATCTCTTTTTAGAATATTGGTTTTTCTCTGTAACTTGCAAAAGATCAAAAAAGCAAAAACATCACTGTCTCCTTTAGCAGAACTTTTTTTAGTGTGATTAAGAGTGTCTCAAGTGACCTGTGAGCTGACCAAGGTGAGAAATAGTTTCCTGTGTCAGTTCTTGGCCTGGTTACTTTATGGAAAGGGACAGATTGCAGATGGCTGGGTTGCTGTCTTTACTATCATCAAATGAATAGAGAACTAGCCCAGGTGTGGGTAACCTCATTTCTCGTTCTGGTTTTGTTGATAACTACCTTGTAACTTTCAGTTAGTATTTTAATTTTTTAGGCCTCAAGTTTCTGTATTTTTAAAATGAAGGAGTTGAACAACACTGAGAGCTGAGAGCTTTAGTTCTAGTATTATATGATTTGAGCATAAGATTTTTTGGACATATTTTCTAATACATGAGTCTCAAAATTCACTGATTTTCATGTTACCTCACTCTATAATTTTGCCTTTTTCTATGAATTACCAAGACTAGGCAATTATTTGATCATTATTTTTATTTAAGTAACCGTTAAAACTTATTCTCTTTCTCAGCAATAATTTTCATTAACTTATAGATTTGATCACACACACAATCACCAAATATGAACATTTTTTGTACGTATTCTTCCATGAAATAACACATTTTGGGAAATGCTGTTATAGTAATTTTTGGAGAGGGATTAATGTGCAACTACTCAAAGTTTCATTTTTCTATCTCGAATAGCTTATCTCATAGAAATTATAAGTTGATGTGCCAGTATTTATGCTGGTCAGTTGCCTCCCCCTGCCCAGTCTGAAGTGTATCATTGTTTTTGGTCTAACAAATTGAGAAATGGAAATTTTGCTCTTCCCAGTAACACCTGTTGACCTATACCTAGAATTCAGTGCAACGCAATTAATATGGATGGTAATATCAGAAGAACAGAGAAAGGGGCAAAACGAAGGTTAGAAAAATCATTCAGATCAACTTATGGATAATAGAATTTTCCTCTTTTTTTTAGCTAAGAAAGTGTTGGATCCTATGACAAGGCATCTTGTATGTCCTATCTCTTCCGTATTTCTGTATGTTGGCATTTGTACTGAGTTGCTACACACCTCTGCTAAGCCCTCTTACAGAAATTTAAAATGTCTAATGGGCTTACATTTATTTAATTAATCTTCAAATATGAATTCCTTGCAAGTCTTGCTTTTGAAAGAGTTCCACAAGAACTGGAATTTATGAAACCCAGCAAGTTTAACCTAGCTTTCATTTTGAAATCACCTGATATCAATTAGCATTCCTCCAGTTTGGGGCTGATTTATGATGCCCTTGTAAGGCCCTGAAAATATGAAAGCAGAGAAGCAGTATTTCAAAATGCAGCATAAAATCAACAATAAAATGTATATTTATAACCTGAAAAGTATGATTTCATCTTGGAGAATTACCAACCCAATAGCAGTAATAAGCATGATTTTCATTGTACCATATTGTACTTATTAAGCACTTCAGGGGACTTGTAAATAAATCAAATTGTGGGATCAGTTTTGGATATCTGAACATATTTTTAAATATTGTAAAAATGTGGAAAAGTATCACAACTGGTTATCATTTGTTCCTGTTTTCCAAAAGGGTTTTAATCATAAACTTCTTACATCCTCCTACAAGCTGGACTGGGGCCAGAATGGCCTGTAAAGTGACACACTTTTAATAAATGTAGATTTAATATGGTCATGAGATAAGATTAGACCCTTCAAAAACCCTATTCAAATACCACAGATTCTGATTTATGCTTATAAAAGTCAGGGAGAGGTAGGTGGTTTAGAGGATGCAGTGTTATCAGAGAATTTAGGGTGCCAGATATGCCTGCTTCTGATTTAAAATTTTAATTAAAAAACTCAGTATGGGAAGTTAAGGCACCTAATTGAACTGCCTCAACTTGCTCTTGTTCTCATTATATTGATCTCCACAAGTCAAGTCAATCCAACAAACATTTTTTAACAATGTATAATGTGTCAGACACTGTGATGGGTATGGGGGCTACAGTGTCAAGAGATTGTAGTTTGGGTGAGCTTTCCCTGGTATACTGATCAGTGTGAGAGAATTGAAGTTCCAGGTTGACCACAGAGCATGGCCTTCCCCAGTTTGGTCATTTTTCTGATTTTTGATCAATGATCATGGAGTCCAGTGGGACAGGAATGCATGGTTTGACCCTGTTCTTAGAGGTCAGTAGCCCAGGGAGTTATTTTAGTGTTGCCCTAGGTTAGGTTTCAAGTAGCAGCTGGGTTAACCAGAGAGTCTTGCTCAGGTAGCCCCAGATGGATGGTTCATCTAGTGAAAGGTGTGATGACAAGGACATCTCCAAGGAGCTTTATTATCAGGACAAAGAAATAAGGTTTAAAACAAAAAATTTTTATTGACATTCCTTTTTACAGGCTATGAGATACAGGTTCTGTAACTAAAGGCAAAACAAACCATTTTTGTTTCTGATGTACACATGGCAGGGTGTGAGGCTCCTTCCAGGTTTCCCAAAGCAAATGAGAATCGTGAAAGAATCTCAGAGAATTGGCAGGTGAATCCTCCAGTGTGCTGCTCGGGAGGACAATGACATTGAATGTCAGCATTTGGATGGGTTCTCCTCCAAGCTTCTCAATTACTTGCTGATATTGGGTCCCAGAAGCAGAAACTTGGGGCCTGAGGTGACCCAGGATTAATGGGCAGAATGCTGAGTTTTCTAGTGTATTGTAGAAAATGAGGGTTGAAATCAACTTTACTTACATCCAAAAAAATAATGTGTCCCTAGAAAGATGGTGACTTGGAGACATCTAAGAAGCTGACATTAGGATCCTGTCTATTTCCCCCACCCACTCATGGCTCTTCTTCTCTCCTGCTATACCAATGGGTATCGGGAAAGAATAAACAAGAGAGATGGGAGAATATAAGTTCCGAGAGACAGACATAGTGACTCAGACTCAGTCTTGACACTGAGAGCAGAGTCTGTGATATGCAGATACCTGCTTTTGCACAGGTGAGGTGCTCACATGGTACCAAGACTTACAGCATACCTGAGATGTAGTCTGTGCTACCTCCAACACAGGTCTTTTCTAGGGAGATCTTATTTTGATTGAGTGGCAGCTTAGAAATAGTGAAAAGCACATTGATCTGACTTCCAGAGGTATGGCTTCTCATCTTACTGTGTTTCCACTGTGAGTTTTTGAGTGACCTATCTATCCCCTTGGCTTTCTTCATGTAGGGAGAGGAGGGATATCATTTTCCTCTGGTCTTAGCAACTCTCATGTTTGACCTATACCAGTGGTGTTTCATACGAGTCCTTGGAGGCTGCATGGAGCCCCTTTAACAGCTTCTAGATGGCCTGGGAGAAGGAGGATTCCTCCCCACCACCCTCCATGGCTTCACCAACAGCAACCCTGCATTTCTGCTCTGTGTATTGAGATTTCTTTGTTAAAATCAAAAGCTAAAGCAACAATGTGTGAAAAACTGCTGTACTAAACAATCCACAAGGGAACCTATTCACCTTTCAGTGACTAAGAAGGGACTGAAATTTGGAATCAACATGAAAAGAAGCCATTGAAAAAATATTTTCCATGGAAAAGTTTCAAAGCAACAAAAGGATATGAAAAAGACCTGGCAGTCCTTTTTATGGCAGATGGAGAGCAATATTATTAGTGACCAATGTGTTCCACCTGTTTAGACAACATATGATAGGCTATCTTTGCATCATCTTAAATTTTTAGTCACTTCAGTTCAGTTGCTCAGTTGTGTCCGACTCTTTGCGACCCTGTGAACCGCAGTATGCCAGGCCTCCTTGTCCATCACCAACTCCCAGAGTTTACCCAAACTCAAACCCATTGAGTCGGTGATGCCATCCAACCATCTCATCCTCTGTTGTCCCCTTCTCTTCCTGCCTTCAATCTTTCCCTGCATCAGGGTCTTTTCAAATGAGTCAGCTCTTCACATCAGGTGGCCAAAGTATTGGAGTTTTCAGCTTCAACATCAGTCCTTCCAATGAACACCCAGGACTGATTTCTTTTAAGGTGAACTGGTTGGATCTCCTTGCAGTCCAAGGGACTCTCAAGAGTCTTCTCCACCACCACAGTTCAAGAGAATCAATTCTTTGGCACTCAGCCTTCTTTATAGTCCAGCTCTCACATCCATACATGACTACTGGAAAAACCATAGCCTTGACTAGACAGACCTTTGTTGGCAACATAATGTCTCTGCTTTTGCATATGCTGTCTAGGTTGGTCATAACTTTCCTTCCAAGGAGGAGGCGTCTTTTAATTTCATGGTTGCAATCAGCATCTGCAGTGATTTTGGATCACCCCAAAATAAAGTCAGCCACTGTCTCCACTGTTTCCCCATCTATTTGCCATGAAGTGATGGGACCAGATGCCATGATCTTAGTTTTCTGCATGTTGAGCTTTAAGCTAAATTTTTTACTCTCCTCTTTCACTCTCATCAAGAGGCTCTTTAGTTCTTTTTCACTTTCTGCCATAAGGATGGTGTCATCTGCATATCTGAGGTTATTGATATTTCTTCTGGCAATCTTGATTCCAGCTTGTGTTCCTTCCAGCCCAGAGTTTCTCATGATGTACTCTACATATAAATTAAATAAGCAGGGTGACAATATACAGCATTGACGTACTCCTAATTTTAGTGGGCAACATCAATGTATTGATTTGCTGTTTCGCTGCAATTAGGAGATGGTGAATGGAACAGCCTAGTCCATGCTGGGACTAGTCTAGTGCTGGCTGAATGAACAGTTGGGCTGAGTGAACAGGTCTGACACAGATGAAAAACTGTGTGGCTCACTTCTGGTGAGAGAGCTTCCCTCTCTGAAAGCCTGAAACCAGTCAGTTCTACTTCAAACCCATGTTAGCATTGAGTAGATTGGAGCTGACTCGAGCAGCAGAAGGGAAACAGTAAGTCAATACCACAACATTATCGAATACTTACTATGTATTCAAATCTGGCCCTGGTGTTTTTCTTATTACCTATATTGCAACTTTGTAAGGTAAGTAGTACAGATAAAAAATCGAGGCTTAGCCAGGTTAAATCATTCCTCCAAGGTTACCATAGCTGGTGAGTGATTGCCGTTAGTGGATCCAACTTCCGTTTTTCCTTCATTACACCTTGTGGCTGCCTACAGCAAAGGACGTCTTGAGCCTTACTCATTCTAAGCCTTTCTGAGCCACGATCTGATAAGTGGTCTTTGAATCTCAATTGATAATTTATTTATTCAACCAAAACTATTTATAGAGCATATGTTGTGTGAAAGACATTTTATGTGGAAGTTGGAGGATGAAAGATAATTTAAGTATTCCTTTTTTATCCATAAAGTTTATAGTCTCATAGAATAAAGAAGCTTATGTGCATAAATAATTACAGTTCAAGAAAGCAATTGATTGAGGAGGTTAGGAGATTCAGAGGAGGGAGATAAAACCTGATCAGCAGAGAAGTCTTGTGGAGGGAGGTTGCGTTTGGATTGACTCTTCAAGGGGAATATGACTGGTGCATGCAGATTGGTACTCAGTAAAGAACTCTGGGAAAAATAAACATGATTTGAGGTATATGTTACATGAATAATGAGGAGTAGACAGGGAAAAAACTGTTGGCTGGAAAGTAGAGCATATGAAAGGGAGCCATAGAAAATAATTGTGGGAAGATAAATTGGATCAAGTTAGAATATGCGTTGGAGGGGGTCTTGACTCAAGCTGAGGAATGTGAACTTTATTCCCTGGGGATGGATGGAAAGCCATCAAAAATTCTTGAGCAGAAATGTGACATAGCAATGCCTCAGAAAGACGAATGAAGTCACACTGTGTATGATGGATGTGCAGGGACCGGAAGAGGGTAGACAACTTAGGAGTCTTTTAAAATAATCCATGTCAGGGACATTGACTATCTAAAAGAAGGTGAATGGGAGGAGAGAGGAGAAAATCTGGGAAACATGAATATGGAAGTAGAGGTACATAGGCTGAGCCTTTGACTGAATAGGGAATGGAGAAGAAAATTGGATTTTCAGGGGAAGAGAATGAGTTTGGTTTGGGACAGGCTGAGTTGACCTGTAGGAGACAATAGCAGATGATTATGGAGCAAGGGGACATGGAAACATGAAGCTTGGTGCAGTGTAATGGTCTGAAAAGGCTAACCCAGTTGACAGAGGCAGCAGTGTCCAGGCAGGTGTCGGGACAGGTGCTAGACTGTTCTAGCTGGGTGAGGGTGGCAGGATCTGTATTTTTCATTCTAACTTGCCCTGAATTGTTGTTGAATGTCCTGAAAGAGCACTGAGGCTTTGCCCGCTGGCCCGTGGGATTGTCTGTCCAGACTTTGGTATTTTAAGACCGCATTAATATAAAGGATTTGGTTTTGATTGAACGACTATTAGTATTTTTAAAGATGGTTATATTTGTCAAACATCTGTTTTGTTTTAGAGAAAAATCTTTCCCACTGGAATGACTGATGGTTTTTAACATCCCCGGGACATAGTTGTCTTTGTCAGGAGAGGGGAGAGGCCCCGGCCTCTTGGCTTTGAAAACTGCCCAGCAGTTTGGCATCGAGAACATTTGCTGGGTCTTCTCCATGGAGACTACCGCAAGAGTAGAAACAGTGGGTATCTTGTGATAGGATTAGGTCTGGGGATAATGTGTCCTCCATTTGGGTTCTTTTTTTTTTTGGTGGTAGATTTTATTGCTCCTAAGTAAAGTTTAATTTTGTGGCCGAATTTACAAGCATGAAACTACATGCTACTAAACACATATTTACTTTCCTGACTTTGCCATTTCTTTGGCTTTTCTAGGCCGGGTTTACTCACAGTATTCAGTCTCTGCCTTACCAGCTGCTGGTGCTGCTGGTAATGCTTCTGTTGGAGATGGACTGGCATTCTCCATGAAAGCACTGATTGGCCTCCACGTCAATGATGGAGGCCAATGATGGCCTCCATGCGTATGATCAGAGGTGTTTTACAGCTGGAAATCCTGAGATGTACTTTCGTTCTTTGACCAGCAGCATGCAAGATGATAAGGACCAGGACCTGGAAATGGGCATAGCAGCTATCTCAGCTGCAGTAATGACATCTGAAGTGGCTTCTTGTAGGAATCCCTAGAGAAACAGAGTTCAGTGATCTTTTAATAGACTTAAGTTATTTCTTGTGTCTATCCTGGTGTCAGAGTCCTTAGACTTTATGCCCAACAACTAAATAGCTGAAAACAAAGCCTTGTCAGGCTTCTCTATCATTAAGTGCATTTCCTAGGAGAACCCTTGTAATAAATCCATTTTTCCATGATGGACTGGCCAACTGGTACACCATGAAACCTTACTAGCTGGAGGGAAGTGTCATGAAACTAAGGGAACCAACTGACCAGAAAAGAGAAAAATGTTGAGCCACTTGGGATATCTCTTTGAATATTCTGTAACCAATTACTGATTATTTTATGCTCTTAGACATTTTGAGTGTATTAATTGGGAATCAATTGTGAGATAAAGCCAATAGGATGAATGTGTTCTTTGTATGCCTTATGCTGGTTAAGTCTTATTTCTTGAATTAGCTTTGTCAGAAGCTATTCATGATCCCAGAGATTTTAACATTCAGGAGCCAGTTGAATTTCTAGCAATATGTGATCAAATATGATCCTTGTGGGTCTGGAAGGTTAGAACAGGAGCTGGTGTATAAGTGGACGTATGATGGGGACCAGTCCAAGATGAATAAGGGCAGAGGACAGAGGAGTATGAATTAAAGGAAACTGAGGAGGTGCAGGCCACCTTGAAGTAAAAGCAGATGTATTTGTGGAATATGAGGAACATCTTATCAGCTAATCAACATCAGTGTGGGTCCAAGGGGGACTATCTTTAGAATCCATGTAACAGAGTATAAGTCTCGTTTATGTTTTCCTTACTGTTGATATTTTTATTCCAGCTTTTCAGAGGTGCAAACAAAGAACTGATAGATCATATAGCTGGAAAGTGATGGAGCCAGGTATTTTTAATTTCAGAGATCACGCATTTTGTCTGCAGAAAAGCATATTAGACATACTAGAAAAATATTTATTTAGCTGTGTCAGGTCTTAGTTGCAGCATGTGGGATCTTTGTTGCATTACATGGGATCTTTCCCTGTGGTAAATGGACTCTCTAGTTGTGGCTCACAGGCTTAGTTGCTTCATGGCATGTGGGATCTTAGTTCCCTGACCAGGGATGATCAAACCAATGTCCCTTGTATTGCAAGGTGGATTCTTAACCACTGGACCACCAAGGAAGTCCCTGTATGTGTATGTGTATATATAAATATTCTTTTAATTCATTTTATTATTTAGATCATATAAATCTATGCTTACCAATTCCTAATCTCTATTATGTGACCCTCCACAGCAATAGAGAATGAGAGTTTGTTTGATTGAATTACTTCATAAGCTTAAAGACCACAGTGGGATCAACTTTGGAGTCACAAATAGATCATAATTTCCCTGTTGGTTCTACCAAATTTGCCACTGATGGGCATGTATGCGTGCATGATCTGGTGGCTGTTTCTTTCCAGTCTCAGAAATAGAGAATTTTAAGAGAGGGTTGTAGTATACTAATGTGGTGTCAGATAGTTCCATTGTTAACTGGTATTTATGGAAGTGGGAGCAGGGGGCAGCAGTTTTTCAGGGAACGTTTTGCATTTTAGTCTTACTACAATCAACAGATTCCTATAGGGATCCTGCAGTTCTTTTCAACAACCTAACTTCCTCCCACAGCCATTTTTGCATCATCTGTTGTGTGCAAAGAAGGTGCTCAGATTCTTTGTCCTCTAGGAATTGAAAATCCACTAATCTACCAATGGATGGTACTTTTTTTCTCTAAAGGGTGATTTACTGCAATTTTGTTTATTTATGCTGACAATATGCGTGGATCTCTCTTTTCCCTATGGCTCTAGGACTTTGGGATGTTTTCTTTTCCTCTTATCAGCCAGGAGCTAGTACAAAACACATCTTTGGACTACCCCCAGAACTCTATTAACTTCATCTCCCTGACTTCCAGGGAAGTCAAAAGCTCAGTAGTTGATGGACCTGGCTTGGTGCCCAGTCTGCTCCAGCAAAATTCTCTGGACAAGCTGAAGCAAAGCATATGATTTGCCTCTCCACTTAAGAAGGATATTCACATGAAGTGCTAAATTTGTAGCCTATATGGAGAGGCACAGGTATGGTGATGGCCAGCCTCATGGTCCCTGCACCTATCGAAGGCCCCATTAGCATTTGTCTGTCTTACTATGGATTGTTGTTTTTGGCAAGTATCAGCAGTGATATTTTGAAACCTTTTCTGGCTTCTTCTTCTCATCCAGGATGCCAAAACTTATCCCCGTTGAGACAGGTGTATGTTCAAATGTAAGCTAATATGAATTCAGCATATAAATTATAGACACAATTGATCTGAAGTCTACATAACTTGAAAACTCAAAAGTTGAAAATTCTGATTTATTTCTCTCTTTTTTAAGTAGAAAAAAGCACCCCCCAACCAAACAACAAGATAAGCTGAGTTTTTGAGATGACCTTGGTGTCCTCCTTCTCCCTACAATGGGTCTTTGACCTCTTCAATGATAGAGGGCCAGAGGATTCAAAGATACTTAGTGAAGTCATGGTTGGGCCTTCTAGTACGTCATGGGCTGACTAACTTAGGATATCTGTTCTGTTCTGCTCTCTGTATAGGACCCTGTGGAATACCACCAAGGTTAACTCTGGTGCCCTTTGGGAATTCACCAAACTCTAACTCTCTTCAGTGAAGTCTCCTGTTGTCCTACGTAACTCTGAAATTCCTGCTCCTTTCCCCATTCCTCCTCGTGCTGTAGGCATGAATACTTGGATTCTACTCTTTGGGGCCAAGAACACTGCAAATCTCTCATAACTCTGGAAAAAATAGAGGTTATTGTGCTTGGAGTCAAAGCATTTTAATTTTTTGTCAGGAAATAGTAAACAAATCATTCACTCATTTATTCATTTGGCAGTTAAGAAATTATTGAGTACATTTTTTGTGTGCCCAAGAATGTTCTAGAAATTGAGAATATAGGGTGGAAAATTGAGAATATAGGGTGGAAGTCCAAGTAGAACCTGTACAGTTTTGTCATTCATCTTCAGGCATGTAGATGTCTTATGTCTCAACTTATGAAGAGGAGGGGCTGCTTCCCACAGCGGCTGAGTTCACAGAGTTACAGCTTCCTTCCCATTTCCTCTAGAGCTGCTCAGCCTGATGGTGATTTTTAAGGACCAGAAAACATAGGATGCTTGTCCATCTCAAGTGTGACAGCCTATTTGCAGAGTCCCTGCTATTTGAAGCCACACGAGAGGACCAGTTTCCTGCGGAAGCATACTTAGGATATCACATATTTTCTAGGATGGTCCAATGACAATTTCATATAATTCCTTGAGGGGGGAGATCAGTCCATTAAATGGGTAACTAAATAAAATTTTATTTTAAAATCCTGTAAGTCTTTTCACAAATAAAAACATATCCTTATCAAACTAGGAAGTCTAAATTTTGGTTGAGAAAAGTAAGCTGAGACAAAGTGTAAATTGTACGTTGATAGTTTTCAGTACCGTCTGAGCACAGTTGGCATTTACCTTGATCAGCAATTACAGGCTGACAGCAGTTTTCCAACTGCATAGCCAAGTACACCAAAAAGGAAGGTAGGGGAAGTTCCAGCTATGGGTTTGATTTCTGTTATGGATTTCATTAAGAATCTCATTTATGGATTAATTTATGGATCCCATTAAGGATCATATTTACAAAAAAATTGAGTGCATTGTTTTGCCATAGAAGAACTTGAAGAGTAGTTCCTCCTTCACTCTCCTACTCTGTATGAACCTGAGCAAAACCAAATGTGGTGGTGAGCTCAGGTAAGCAAAATGGGAGCTGGTGATAATCTGTAGGTCTTGATATTACTGACAGGTCTTATGCATTTAGAGCTCTGTCAGAGATTGTGAGGGAGGGGGTTGGAGTTTTCGTCCTGGTAATTTGTGTGTTTGATTAACCAACAGCATCCAAACAAGTTAGGCTAAGGCATGACCATGGATTTCACTACCCACTGAAGACTCATCCAGAGTCCTCCTAAATTAACTGGAAGCATGGGATTGCGGTCTTTTGTGTGTCCAGTCTGTCTTTCTATTGCAAACTCTCTGTCTTCTCTCAGCATTTCCCTTGAGAAAGAAGGAAAGCCCATTTCTTTTCCTGCCCCTCAGGAAAGGCTTAGTTCTTATTCTCTCTTCAATTCTTTTCAGTAGCCAACTTTTCCGGCTTGGAAAGGAAAGTGAAACCATAAAGGAGAGTGGCATCTGCTGGAGTGTTTATGCCCACACTTAATGCCTAACTTGGGTTCAGTTCAGTTGCTCAGTTGTGTCCGACTCTTTGCAGCCCCATGCAGCACACCAGGCTTCCCTGTCCATCACAACCCTTGGAACTTGCTCAGACTCATGTCCATCGAGTTGGTGATGCCATCCAACCATCTTATCCTCTGTTGCCCCCTTCTCCTACTCCCTTCAATCTTTCCCAGCATCAGGATCTTTTTCAGTAAGTCAGTTCTTCGCATCAAGTGGCCAAAGTATTGGAGTTTCAGCTTCAGCATCAGTCCTTCCAATGAATATGCAGGACTGATTTCCTTTAAAATGAACTGGTTGGATCTCCTTGCAGTCCAAGGAACTCTCAAGAGTCTTCTCCATCACCACAGTTGAAAAGCATCGATTCTTCAGTGCTCAGCTTTCTTTATAGTCCAACTCTCACATCCATACATGACTACTGGAGAAACCATAGCTCTGACTAGATGGACCTTTGTTGGCAAAGTAGTGTCTCTCCTTTTTAATATGCTGTCTAGGTGGTCATAGCTTTTCTTCCAAGGAGCAAGAATCTTTTATTTTCATGGCTGCAGTCACCATCTGCAGCAATTTTGTGTAAATCAAAAGATAAAGGCGTGTTATTTTCTGATGAAAATTTCTTTTTTACTTTCTTAGAGGAAGAGGATGGCAGAATGGGGTATCTGACAACATATCTAGCAGGGATATCTAGCAGGAGTGTGTACAGTGTGGTTCAGAGCTTAATAAATATGAGACATAGTCTGGAAATAGAAGTTATACATCTCCCCTAGGCCTCTTGGAATATCCCAGATGGGACTCCCTTGGGCTTCTGTGTCAGTTACTAGCCTTCACTGAACCCAGTGTAAGTGCCAGACACTGTATGAATACTTCATGTGTATCTCATATAATCTTTACAACAGTCCTATGGGGTAAGTTTTGCATCATTTTAAGATGAAGAAAATGAAGTGCTGAACAATCAAATAACTTTTCAAGATCATACATTTGTAAGTGACTGCATTGGGATTCTTGCATTTTTTAAAGCCTCTTGGATATCCCCAGTGAGGATCTCATAATCCTGTTTAAAGAAATGCCACGATAACCTTGAGTAGACCAGTTACACACATCCAGCTATGCATCCCTAAAGCCAAATGATGTTTGGCATAGGTGAGTAGAACGGCTCCAACAGTGGGCTGGAGGAAGCAAGGTATATAGATCTGAGGAGTGTTTATGGGAGAATTAAACATGGGCAGGGCTTGAACAGAGGGTCTTGCATACTGTCCCTTCATCCCTGGTCCCATTCTTCTTTTGAAGAGGGGAGCAGATACTTTTCATTGTCTTGAAATCTCAAGGTCCCAGGGAGGGCAGGGCTCTGACAATGCAGTGGTCTGTGTGTGAAATGCTGAGACTCAGGTGTGTGTTGTATAGGCAAGGGCACTAATGCTGATTGCAATCTTTTTCCCTCCACAACACCCAGCAAACCTCAGAGAAGGAGGCTTCTTGGCCAAACTCTTTCTTCAAGGAGAAAGAGACATGAATAGCCATTAGTAGACGATGCCAAGATACTGCTTAGGAAAGCCAACGTCATATGTTCATTCGTTTTGTAACCCCAGAAAATGACGTCATGTGTAATACGGATCAGAAGACAGAGACATGGAATGAACTCTGGAAATAACCACAAGACCTGGGAAAAGGTTGAGGGTATGTGAGAAATTATTTTGAGTAAATTGTTAGAGTTAGACTTGAAAGACTAAGGCTGTTCAATAGTAAACTAGGTCCTCAGTTTGAATGAAGGTCTCTGCTTTTTTGCTTTTCAAAATGTGATTCATGTCATTGGTATCAACTAGCTTGTTCGAAAGGGAGAATTTTAGTTCTTGTCTTGGATTTACTGAAACATTTGTCTGCAAATATTTGCATTTGTAGGGTCTGCATTTTCAAAAGATCCCTAGGTGGCTTGTATGCACAGTGAGGTTTCAGAACTATTGTGCTAAAACATAGTAGATATAGAACAGTGTATCAGGTATTGATCAGTGGTCTCAGTCTTGGCTGCACATTCAGATCACTTGGGCAACCCCACCCCAGACCAATTAAATCAGGTTCTTTTGGAGTAGGGCCCAAGTATTGACATAAAAAAAAAAAAAGTCCATGATGTACAGGTAGATGGTGGGTGAGTGTTGCCATGTTAATTGGAGTTCTGAAAGAACTGGCCTCTGGTGTGGTACTACTTAGTGTGTTTGTTAGTGATTCAGAAGAGTAATTGTAAGATACACTGATTCCATCTGCAGATGATCGAGAATTGCAGAAGACTGCAAGCTAACATCCTGAAACCCATCAGGACTAAAATGTTAAGTGACTGTGGCAGGAGGGGAGAAAGTGTGGACAAGTAGAAGAGGTCTTGTACATCTCTGGGGGCCCCATCCTACCACATCAGAAAAGTATCCAAGCGTCAGCGTGAGCTACAAGTGAATAATGATTCGGCAATGATAGCAGGGCATAGTTAAATAGCAGAGAAAAATCGGAGCATGTGAAATGTAAGGAGTGAGAAACCCTGATGTCACCTTCCCCTGCTATCTGATATGGTTAGGACTTTGTATAGTGTTGTCCATGGTAGGGTGCTGGGGCTGAAGAGCCATTAGGATGAACTTGGGATATTTTCAGAGGAGACTCATATATATCAAGCATGAAATAAAGGACAAAAGGTGGATTTTATTTAGTATGTTTAAAAAAAACTAAGGGGAAAATGTAACATTTTAGAATATGAAACAGTGCTTTTGTATGAAAGATGGTAATTAGCTGATCTCTTTTACCAGAAGGAGATTAGAATAGAGAATAGACTCTATTTAGGAAAAAATTTATGATGTAAAATGGGAGGAGATTGTGAAAAGGGGTATGATGAAAAGAAACTTATGTGCTTCTGTTGCTTTGGGGCCCTTTGCTTAGAGGCCGAAACAGATCTTAATAATGTACCTGGAAAGTGAGGCTCCTACCAAAGGCTAAATGACAGACTCTTGCTCTCAGGGGGTGACATATTGTCCTGGGTTTCTGCAAATTGACATTGACAAAGTTGGTATTTCTTGAGTTTGCTTGAACACCTGAGCCAACTTTGATTTGTACATACCCAGTCTTAGCCGGGGGAGAAGGCAATGGCATCCCACTCCAGTGCTCTTGCCTGGAGAATCCCATGGATGGAGGAGCCTGGTAGACTGCAGTCCATGGGGTCGCTAAGAGTCGGACACAACTGAGGGACTTCACTTTCACTTTCACTTTTTCATGCATTGGAGAAGGAAATGGCAACCCACTCCAGTGTTCTTGCCTGGAGAATCCCAGGGATGGGGGAGCCTGGTGGGCTGCTGTCTATGGGGTCACACAGAGTCAGACACAACTGAAGCAACTTAGCAGCAGCAGCAGTCTTAGCCAGGAGAAGGCAATGGCACCCCACTCCAGTACTCTTCCCTGGAAAATCCCATGGGCAGAGGAGCCTGGTAGGCTGCAGTTCATGGGGTCACTAAGACTTGGACACGACTGAGTGGCTTCACTTTCATTTTTCACTTTCATGCATTGGAGAAGGAAATGGCAACCCACTCCAGTGTTCTTGCCTGGAGAATCCCGGGGACAGGGGAGCCTGGTGGGCTGCCGTCTATGGGATTGCACAGAGTGGACACAACTGAAGTGACTTAGCAGCAGCAGCAGTCTTAGCCATCTAGTACTATAGGAAACCTTATTTATTCTGATAAAGAGCATCTACAGATTACCTCAGTGAATTATCAGAATTGATGGAAAACATGCAAGCTTTATCTTTGAGACTGTAAGCAAGACAAGGGTGCCCTCTGTCATCATTTTTGTTTAGCTTTATTTTGGAGTTCCCAACCAGCATATAAGATCAGAGAAATTAAATATATGTAAACATTAGAAGGGAAGAAACAAAGCTATAGTTCACATAAAATATGAATAACTAGAGTTTATTAGAAAACCCCAATGAGTATATAAGTAAGTGATTGGAATTACTCAGAATTTGGTGATGTGGCTGGATATAAAAATCAGTTTAGTAAAACGGATCACATTTCTACTCACCAACTACAATTGAAAATTAGTTGTGAAAAGATAAAAAATCTAAGATACTAGAGTTTCACATCCAGTAATGGCTGACCAGGATAGTTCAAACCAGTCCTCAGAGAAAAGGTGGACAAAATACAAAAGTAAGCATTTGAAGGTGCTATGTAGGCAGTGATAATTTTCAGATTCAGGATCTGGAGTGAGAGAAGCCTTTGGAAAAGTGAATTCAGCATTTCGGGATTGCTTTTCATTTTGAGGTAACCTCAGATTCTGACAAGAAAAGCAACAGCTGAGAGGTCCAGAAGCTGACCAGAGCTGTTAGTACTTTCACAGAACTGGAGGAATGAAGCGGATTGCCAGGTGGCGCTAGTGGTAAAAGAAGTGGCTCCAATGCAGGAGACCTGGGTTCAATCCCTGGGCCAGAAAAACCCCCTAGTGAAGGAAGTGGCAACCCACTCTAGTATTCTTGCTTGGAAAATTCCATGGACAGAGCAGCCTGGCAGGCTACAGTCCATGGAGTTGCAAAGAATTGTACATGACTGAAGCGACAGCACAGAGGGGTGAAGAGTAGAATTAAGGCCCAACTAGAAGAGGACGTCCTGATAAACATCCCAGGCTTTTAATTAAGACTCTACAGACCTATACACTGGGAGTAAAAGTGAACCTGAACTAGACAAGTCCAAATAGGATAAAGCTTAAATCAGCTGAATTCTGATTGGACCTTAACCTCAAATTAAATCAATTAAATCCTCTCTGGAAAATAATAATATCATCCAGAGCAGTGTATTACTTGTACAGTTTTTCCTGAAAAAATGCCCTCAAAAGTAATTAGATATACAAAAAGACAAGATTTGACTGAAAAACAAGATAAACAATAACAATGAAAATGACCCTAAAGGAAACATATCAAATACAGACTTTAAAATAATCATGATTAGTACATTAAAATATCTAGAAGAAAATATAGAGAATGTTGACAAAAGCAAGAAACTTAAAAGAAGAATCGAATGGGTATTATAAATGGAAAAAATGTGATACTAAAATTACGAACTCAATGGGTAAATTTAACTTCATGTTAGACATAGATAAGAAAAAGAATAAATTGTTAGATCAGAATAAAATATATGTATTGAAGAATGAAATGGAAATGGATGGACAATTTTAGAAGAGCATTAGGTATATATGTGACAGAATGAAAATGTCTGAGAAGAGCTGATGAGAGAGGATGTGACAGAAGTAGTAGCTGGTTAAGTAGTGGCTGAGAATTTTCCAAACCAGATGAAAGACTTCCACCTACAGGCTCAAGAAATGCTATATCTTTTCTTAATGGGACAAATAAAGAATATCTGGACACTTTATTTCCTCCTGTCTCTTGCTTCTGGTGTTTCTTTTAGAAACAGCTGTCAGTCTTCCTGTTGCTCCAGTGACGATCCTATTATTTCTTTTCCTCTGGCTTCCAATACCCAATAGATGGTTATTGGCAGAGGGGTAGAGAATAGGCCACTTGAATAAAGACCAGTAATGGACCCATGAATATAAGGATATCTGTTATAATTATTGGGGAGAGTGGAAGAAAAAGGAAGTATTTTTAATAAACCACGCTGAGACAATTGATTATATAATACATTTGAAAAATAAATGAAACTTGTTTCCTACCTAACATGATACTCAAAAATTAATTTCAGGTATACTAATGACCCTCATGTAAAAGGCAAGACTATAAAATATTTTGAAATTAATGTAGGAGAATGTCATTGTCACATTAGGATAGAGAGGATTACTTAAATAAGACACAAAAGATTGACAAACCTAGACAGCATATTAAAAAGCAGAGATGTTACTTTGCCGACAAAGGTCCATAGAGTCAAAGCTATGGTTTTTCCAGCAGTCATGTATGAATGTGAGAGTTGGACCAAAAAGAAAGCTGAGCGCCAAAGAATTGATGCTTTTGAACTGTGGTATTGGAGAAGACTCTTGAGAGTCCCTTGGACTGCAAGGAGATCCAACCAGTCCATCCTAAAGGAGATTAGTCTTGAATATTCATTAGAAGGGCTAATGCTGAAGCTGAAGCTCTAATACTTTGGCCACCTGATGGGAAGAACTGACTCATCTGAAGAGACCCTGATGCTGGGAAAGATTGAAAGCAGTGGGAAAAGGGGATGACAGAGGATAAGATGGTTGGATGGCATCAGTGACTCAATGGACATGAGTTTGAGCAAACTCCAGGAGTTGGTGATGGACAGGGAAGCCTGGCGTGCTGTAGTCCATGGGGTTGCAGAGTCATACACGACTGAACAACTGAACTGACTGATAACATATTTTGAAATTAATGTAGGAGAATGTCATTGTCATATTAGGGTAGAGTGGATTACTTAAATTAGACACAAAAGATTACCCCTACAGGGAAATGTTGATTATGCTGCTAAGTCGCTTCAGTCGTGTCTGACTCTGTGCGACCCCATAGACGGCAGCCCACCAGGCTCCCCTGTCCCCGGGATTCTCCAGGCAAGAACACTGGAGTGGGTTGCCATTTCATTCTCCAATGCATGAAAGTGAAAAGTGAAAGTGAAGTCGCTCAGTCATGTCTGACTCTTAGCGACCCCATGGACTGCAGCCTACCAGGCTCCTCCATCCATGGGATTTTCCAGGCAAGAGTACTGGAGTGGGGTGCCATTGCCTTCTCTGAATGTTGATTATAATAGTCTGTAATAAAATTAATTTTTTTGTTTATTGAGAGATATTACAAATTGTATGAATATATTACTCAGAATATACAAAGTCCAACTAATGAATTAGAAAGAGAAATAACCTAATGGGAAAATGGACCAATGAAATAAGTAGTGATTTTACAGAATCAGTTTCATCTGACAGATGGATCAATGGTCAATTTGATTACCATCTGGGAAATGCACATTGAAATCACAATGCACTGCCATTTCATACTCAGTTGTTGAACCAATGTCAAGTGTTAACTGGTATATGGAGATATAGAAATTTTTACCTACTGCTGTTAGGAATAGAAATGAGTATATCCATTTTGGAACTATGTTTGGCAGTGTCTAACCTTGAGCATGACCTATGAATTGTAAGACCATATATGTATACAATATATAAAATTGTATACAATTGTACAATTGTATATACAATTGCAATTGTATATACCTTAGAGAAAATTGTGCATATGTGTACCAAGAGGTGTACAAAACTATTCTTAATGGTATTTTTTATCATAGAGGTATATAATGTGTGTTTATATAGGTTAAATACATAAATAAAATATAAAGTAATATAAAAATAGCCTAAAGGTTTTTTGTGATGGTTACTCTTATGTGTCAACCTGAGTTGACACATGTGTATCATGGAGTGCCCAGATTAAACATTATTTCTAGGTTTTCTATGAAGGTGTTTCTGGATGAGATTATCATTTTAACTGGTGACTCAGTAGATTACAATTTTCAGTGTGGATGGGCATTATCCAATCTATTGAAGGCCTAGAAGGGGACAACAGAGGATGAGATGGCTGGATGGCATCACTGACTCAATGGACGTGAGTCTGAGTGAACTCCGGGAGATGGTGATGGACAGGGAGGCCTGGCGTGCTGCGATTCATGGGGTCGCAGAGAGTCGGACACGACTGAGTGACTGAACTGAACTGAACTGAAAGAAAACAAAAGGCAGAGAAAGGAGGGATTCACCACTTTTTTGCTCCTGCTTGCCTGTTTGAGGTGGGGCATCTGTCTTTTACTTTTAGAGTGGAATTTATATTATCAGCTCCCCTGGTTCTCAAGCCTTCAGACTTGGGCTAGAATTACACTATCATCTCCCCTGGGTCTTTGGCCAGGGGAAGTGATGGTGTAATTGCATGGAACTTTTGTAAATGCATGGAACTTTCCAGCCTCCACAACTGTATGAATCAATTTCCATGCTCATGTATATTAGTAATTACCTATTTATAACAGACCTAATAGGATATAGTTTGGTTCTGTTTCTCTGGAAAACCCCAATAGATTTATCAAGAAAAAGATGTAGATTTATACAGTGGAATACTATGCAGCAGTGAATATGAAAAAATTTACATGCCCTGTCAGTGATCAACACACAGTATTGAATTAAAAAGAACAAGTCATTAAAGGAGAATATATTGGCTTAACTCCATGATCATAAAGTTCAAACATAGATATTAAACTGTATATTGTTTCAGAATAACTACATAGGTAGTAAACCTTATAAATTACTGACACTGTTACCTCTAAGGAGGAAGGAATGATCTGTAATCTGTGATGTATACAAGTGGCTTCTGGGTATGGTGGTGTTCAATTTCTTGAAATTGATGGTAGGTGTTAATTAAAGAAAAACTACAGCATCAATATCTCTCCCCTGTGCAAGGCTGGGTGGTGATGCCCCGTGAGTCTGTAGTCACCCTGTTCTGGCAAAGGATGTGCATTGTGTGTGAATTAAGTATAGAGAGCCAGTCTTGGTTTCAGCCAAATCTCCAGTTGCAGATTTCCTTTGAGAATTGTCCTTTTCAAAACTATTAATTCATATTTGTTAACAAACCTGTTTGTTTCAAATCATTTATGACCAGATTGCCAAGATACAGGTGCTGATATAGCTACTTACTTTCACAAGATCTTTGGAGACTGTTTGTGACACGTTAAAATTGTTCTCCTTCTGTCCTGCCTAACAAATTCTGAAAAGTTTGGGATGATTAGTTTTTCTAAGCTGAAGGCCTCCATGCAAGGTCAGATTAAGGTTTTCTCTCTATTTTGATTCCATGAACGTTAAGGTTTGGCTCTCCCACATTGAGTACTGTTGTACATTTCTCCCTGGTGTAAGGAAGGAGGTTTCTGTTGGGCAGTAGAAGCCCAGGTCAACTCCAGCCAAGAGTTTTGGAGAACTCTCTTTGAAAGCACAGCTTGGTATCGCACAGTGGCTTTCAGTTCAAAGGTGACCCTTTATTTCTGCTCCTCCTCCTCCATCATCCTTTGTTTGTTTGTTTAGGCTACTGGTTCTTCCTCCAAGCATTCTGAGTAGATGTGGGTGGAGAGAAGAGCAGGAGGGGATGTGTGTGTGTGTGTGTGTGTGTGTGTGTGTGATTTGAGTGAGGAGGCTGAATTTTCACACAGACTCCTTTTTTACTTAGCATTTGTTTATGCTTATCTACTCCCAATCTTTAATTCTTACCAACCTTTCTCCACCTTAGTGGATTTCAGTCTTTCTTTTGTTCCTGGTGTTTGGGACTAGGATGTATCTCGAACACCATATGCCCCCTCACCAATCTGGCAAGGACAGAAGGCAGGATTATAGGATCCTAAAGCAACTGAACTGAACTGAACTGAAAGGTGAGGGGAGGGTGAGAAGTGGAAGGAGGGAGGTTTGTTTGTGTTTTCCAGAGAGCTGCATGTGATTTCAGGCTGCCAGCCTTTGCTGGTTTGAAGTCCTTGGCAATAACCCTTGCTCGTTTCCTTCTGAGAATCCATGAATTATCACGAGGTCTTTTAATAAGCTGACAGTAGTGGTTGCTCGGTGTTCTAATAAGGGAGGAGACATTGCCTCATGGCCTTAGGCACTACTGGTGGTGAAAGAATGTAAACTGCTAAAGCCACCCCTGCCTGACCAGGTGCTCAGCTCAGACCCCGTTACAGCTGAAAACACAGGAACTGAAAAGCACCTAAAATACCCTGAATCTTCACAAAAGGAGAGTCCAGCTCCAGCCCACAGTGACATGGCTTTATGGGAGGAGAAGGTCTGAGTAAGGAAAGAGAGAGAAAGAAAAAAAGAAACGGTGCTTAAATGAGCCAGGAGAACAGTTGTGTGTGGCTTTTCGAGGCTTTGTGATAGTGTGCACCTCCGGGTTCATTTGGGGTTGTTTATTGACTTTTTAGACTGTGTATAGGAGATCCTAAGACCTTATCAAGTATTGTAACCCCTATCTGATTGGAAGTGGGTGAATGCATCAATTAAAAGGGGTGTATATATTTGGTTCTGGTGGGGGAGCGGTGATTCAACAATCCAGCCACAGAAGGTGAAGGCCACTTTAAAAGCCTTCATCCCAGGCCAAGCCCTGGGGGCCGCCTCTGTCCTCTCCCCAAGGGGCTCTGTGCCAGGACCCCCAGAGGGTGGAGAGCCTATGATAGCTAAATCGCTGGATGCCTGCTGCCTGCCTGCCTGCTGGGGAAGACCCTGGAGTTGGCTTGGGCCTGCTTCTGTTTTATAGCCTGATGGATTTGGGCTCTCCCTTTCCCTCTTCAGAGGCCTACAATCTGCACCAAATGTTTCACATTACTCAGTGTGAAAAACCTCCTATTCTTTCAGATTTTTTACAAGTTCATACATCCGTGGAAACCCGATATTCCATATTTCATTCTGCTTCGTGGATGTCATTGTGAGGGATGCGGGTTCACATGCAACAGGCCTCTTCTGGCTTTGATCAGTTTGACCGCAACTAATTGTAAATGGAGAACAAATGAAAGAAATATTTACAAATTTCATGGGAATTCAGGCGGGGCCTAAGCCTCCCCTAATGCCTCCATTCACAGTAAATGTTTATTGAATACTTTGACTCTACTGTGCACTTCAGTATTTATATAGTATTAGGTTTTAGCTTGTTCTGAAGGAATCCAAAGAGTCAGTAAACTGACCTTCCCTGTCTCCCCATGTTACCCCCTTCCCTTCTGCAAACTTCCTTTCTTTTGCATTACAAAATCTGCTGCTGCCTAAAGAAAACCAACTCAAATTCCAAAGCTACAGCTGTAAGAAGGGGAAGGAGAGAAAGGGATGGAGAGAAGAAGGAGGGGTGAGGGGAAGGACCGTAAAATTTAAAACAAATTTTGAGTTGCACAGTCGAGTTGGGAAAAGTCAAATGAAAATGTTCGAGATTTGTTCAAAATAAAGTCATAAATGCTTGGAGCCAAGTTAAGCAGCTGTTGGGTCAGGCAGGCTAAGGCCTGAAAGGCAGCACCAACTAAGAGCTGAGTATTATGCAATTAAGAAGCAGTTGCCTGGTTATAAAGAAACATCCATAGTCCTGTATAAGGATTTCTTTCTCTTTTTTTAAATTTATTTTTAACTGGAGGAAAATCGCTTTACAGAGTTGTGTTGGTTTCTGCTGTACAACAACATGAGTCAGCTGATATATGTATAAGTATACATATGTCCCCTCCCTCTTGAGCCTCTCTCCCCGCCCCCATCCCACCCCTCTAGATCATCACAGAGCACCAGGCGGGCTCCCTGTGCTATTCAGCGACTTCTCACCAGTTATCTGTTTTACGCGTGATAGTGTATTTACGTCCATGCTACTTTCTCCATTTATCCCACTCTCTCCTTCCTAAGAGGATTTCTGATTTAGGACTTTCCATTTCTAAACATACTTTTCCAGAAGAATTTTTGTTCATTCAGGAACCAAAATAAGTTTTGTGATTTCCCCCTGGAGGTAGTGGAGTGGGGTCACTCTATGGCTTGGAAAGGGTCAGCTGACACTCCCCCCACCCCACCCTGATCCAGCTTCCCTGCCTCATGGCATAAGCTGGAAGTCCTGTCAGCCCCTGTCTTCTTCCCACTGCTGTCAGGAGCTGCTGGCACTTCCCAGGGCAGCTTGGACAAGTGGTGGTCCAGATACCAAAAGGTAGACAGGAGGTAACCTCTTTCTGGAGAGTCATTTGGCTACCACTTTGGATGACAAGTGCTTTTGAGGTTGGCCAATCAATGCTCCAACAACTGCTGTCTTAATTAGAAGTATATCACATCTGTATCTGTGGTATCCTGGGCCCCTTCCACGCTAGGAGTCGTAAAAGCCAAGCTAGATTCTGTTGTTTATGGATGCTGGCTTAACTTGTTGTTCTCTAAGTTTCTCCAACATTTCCACCCAGGCACAAAAGACATGATTTAGGGGTCATAAAAAGGAGAGGGTGAATGGTCCCAAAGAACCCCAGAACACCCCAAAATTCTGATGAGAGAGGTGTTTGCAAGCAAAGTGGTTGTGCGACAGGAGTGGTGGCTTGAAAAGGAGAATTAGGAGGTAGAGAAGAGGAATGTGGCACTGGAGGAGGTCAACTCCAAAGTTAATAAAAAGTGGAGCCAAGTTTCCAGAAAAGAGTATTCAGAGCATTTTATTACACATTTGCTTTGTAAAATAAAACTTTTACTCATTGTTCTCTTTCCAATGGTATCTGGAGCTACACCTCTCAGTCCCAGGAGTTCTTTTGTTTTCCCAAACAATATCCTCCCATCAAAATGTGCTTGTACAGCCGTGTTTACTCTTAAATGTAAATGGACAATAAGAAAGTTTTCACTTTTAAAGATTATTTCTAAAAAGTGAAATGGACAGAGCTGAAATGGTGGGATTTCTTAGCCACACAGCAGAGCACAGAGCTGGTTGGAAGTGAACTGATCACAGGCGAACAGCTTGACCTTACATGTGGTCAGTTAGTGGGGGACATTGGTCTTCGTGGGTAAGGTCAACTTCTGTAGCTTCAAAATGGGCAAGTTTCTCAGCTGCTGTCTACCTCAGATTCCTCATCTAGAAAGTGGGACAAATAATATTGCCTATGTCACAGCATTGTTTTGAGAACTGAATAAGTCAATGTACATAAAATCTTTAGAGCATTACCTAGCACATAATAGATGGTGCATCAGTATTGGCTGTGCTTTTTGCTTCAGGAGGCAAGAGGTATTTTGTTTATCAGGGAATTCATTAAATTCTCACTGCTGTCTTAGTAACAGAATGTTTATGGAACTTAAATTTCGTTACTCATTTAAAGAGATTCTCTACTTTAGGGCCTTTCTGGGACTAACAATTCTGTCAGTTTACATTTAGTACTCAGGAGTGACTGCTGTGCTTTCACATGTTAGTTATTAAGAATTTTAATTCAGTACTATATGTATTTTAAATCATGTTTTTCTGTGCGTGTGCAGTCATGTCCGACTCTTCACGACCCTATAGACTATAGCCCACCAGGCTCCTCTGTTCATGGGATTTACCAGGCAAGTAAACTGGAGTGGGTTGCTGCCGTGCCCTCCTCCAGGGAATCTTCCTAACCCGGGGATCAGACTCATGTCTCCTGCATTAGGGGCAGTTTCTTTACTTCTTAAGCCATTGGGACTTGTTCCCCTGGAGAAGGGAGAGGAGAAAATCCACTTGGAATGGATTTGTACAAGAGTGCTTGATTAGAAAGATCTTTAAACTTGCTCTTAGCAGTTCCTTAGACTAATTTTCTTCCATGTACCTTAAGCAAGAAAATGGGGGGTTTTCTTAATTATCTATTTTATAAATTTTTGCTGGTCAGATATCAAATGAATTGTTCAGAAGTGAAATTAGAGTGCATGTTCAGTTCAGTTCAGTTCAGTTGCTCAGTTGTGTCTGACTCTTTGCGAACCCATGAATTGCAGCACGCCAGGCCTTCCCGTCCATCACCAACTCCCGGAGTTTACGAAAACTCATGTCCATCGAGCTGGTAATGCCATCCAACCATCTTATCCTCTGTCGTCCTGTTCTCCTCCTGCCCCCAGTCCCTCCCAGCATCAGAGTCTTTTCCAATGAGTCAAGTCTTCGCATGAGGTGGCCAAAGTACTGGAGTTTCAGCTTTAGCATCAGTCCTTCCAAAGAAGACCCAGGACTGATCTCCTTTAGAATGGACTGGTTGGATCTCCTTGCAGTCCAAGGGACTCTCAAGAGTCTTCTCCAACACCACAGTTCAAAAGCATCCATTCTTTGGCGCTCAGCTTTCTTCACAGTCTAACTGTCACATCCATACATGACCACTGGAAAAACCACAGCCTTGACTAGACGGACCTTTTTGTCAAAGTAATGTCTCTGCTTTTCAATATGCTATCTAGGTTGGTCATAACTTTCCTTCCAAGGAGTAAGCATCTTTTAATTTCATGGCTGCAGTCACCATCTGTAGTGATTTTGGAGCCTCAAAAAATAAAGTCTGACACTGTTTCCACTGTTTCCCCATCTATTTCCCATGAAGTGATGGGACTGGATGCCATGATCTTCGTTTTCTGAATGTTGAGCTTTAAGCCAACTTTTTCACTCTCCTCTTTCACTTTCATCAAGAGGCTTTTTAGTTCCTCTTCACTTTCTGCCATAAGGGTGGTGTCATCTGCATATCTGAGGTTATTGATATTTCTCCTGGCAGTCTTGATTCCAGCTTGTGCTTCTTCCAGCCCAGAGTTTCTCGTGATGTACTCTGCATATAAGTTAAATAAGCAGGGTGACAATATACAGCCTTGATGTACTCCTTTTCCTATTTGGAACTAGTCTGTTATTCCATGTCCAGTTCTAACTGTTGCTTCCTGACCTGCATACAGGTTTCTCAAGATGCAGGTCAGGTGGTCTGGTATTCCCATCTCTTGAAGAATTTTCCACAGTTCATTGTGATCCACACAGTCAAAGGCTTTGGCATAGTCAATAAAGCAGATGTTTTTCTGGAACTCTCTTCCTTTTTCCATGATCCAGCGAATGTTGGCAATTTGATCTCTGGTTCCTGTGCCTTTTCTAAAACTAGCTTGAAAATCTGGAATTTTGCCATTCACGTCTTGCTGAAGCCTGACTTGGAGAATTTTGAGCATTACTTTACTAGCGTGTGAGATGAGTGCAATTGTGTGGTAGTTTGAGCATTCTTTGGCATTGCCTTTCTTTGGGTTTGGAATGAAAGCTGACCTTTTCCAGTCCTGTGGCCACTGCTGAGTTTTCCAAATTTTCATGTTAATCAGTATTAATTAATGGAAGCAGAAAGAGGAGGCTACTGACCACTGTGAAGTAGTGTTCTTTAGCTTTGCCATTAAGAATTTGTCTGGACTTCCATGAACAAGGGACAGAAGACATTTATTCCACCTGCAACTTGAGCTATGAAAATTATCCTGTGTCTAAACATTCTAAATGCCTCCAGCATTTTTTCTAAACCACAATTTAAAGAAGAACAAGAAAGCAAGCAGTTTGCAAATGATGCCTCTGTACCAATGGCCAACATTCCAGTTGGTGTTTTATGGGGCTACACCCACATTAAATTGACCAGAATGGGGGTGACCCAATGACAATAGATGCTTTTGTTGCATTGTTTTCATGCAGAGCAAGTGGCATTCCTCAGGCCCCTTTCCATGTAACGCTCCACCACAAATATGTTGCTACTCTTCTTACCTGTGGGACTGGGTCGTATCAACTCTAGCACTTTCAGGCTTATCTGATGGCAAATGAAAACTGATACTGGTGGGGAGGGTTATGACTACTTGGTTACTGGATAGCCATTCACCTCTGTTTCTACATTCTTTAAGCAGTTTCAGTTTAACCCTTAAAAAATGTTTATGAGCAATGAAATATACCCAGATATCCATGAATATATTTATATAAGAAAAATAGAAAATATGCACCTGTATTCTCTTCATATGATATATATTGGTATTAGACATTCATTCTGAGATTGGACATTATATCATGATGATAGGTGCATGTGGATTTGCCTGTCCACTTGTTAATGTACTGTAATGTGACTCTGTGTATGTGTGTGTTTATGTGGATATAGGTACATGTGGAATGAGATCTTTTCCTGTGACAATCTGCGAACAGTGCTTCTGTGACTCTGGAGTGAACAAAGCCCCAAACCCGTTGATTATGTGAATGTTCCTCATATAATATGTAAATCCTACAACAATGCTAAATGTCAGAATTGTGGGAAAACAGAGGTGGTCTTAGAGTATCTTCTATAACATTCATTGCGACATTGTGATTTAATTGTCCTGAAATGTAGCCTAAGAGGTTTGCACCTTTTACCCCTCCTGAGCACTGAGAAAATTATAGGCTCAGCCAAATTACAATGAAACAAAATCTGTTGAAAATGACCAACCTGTTTCTAAAAATGATGATATAAACAATATAAATATTCAATTATTATACATGCTAGCACATTCAATATATTCAATTTTTCACCTGCAAATATTTTCTAGAATACCTTGATTTAGTTATATCTACTGTCTGTGAAATTGTATTTTAGCCTTAGGTAAATTCCAAAAAATCACATTTTACTGGAAGTGACTCCAGATGCCATTGAATATAGTAATTGAAAACTGGCAGCTAGCATGCCAGATTTTGCCAACAATTGGGTTTGGTTTGGCCACTTCATATCAGTATGTGTTTGTGTGTGTGTAAACATTTTATTGAGGTATGCTGCTGCTGCTGCTGCTGCTAAGTCGCTTCAGTCGTGTCCAACTCTGCAACCCCATAGACGGCAGCCCACCAGGCTCCCCTGTCCCTGGGATTCTCCAGGCAAGAACACTGGAGTGGGTTGCCATTTCCTTCTCCAATGCATGAAAGTAAAAAGTGAAAGTGAAGTCGCTCAGTTGTGTCCGACTCTTAGCGACCCCATGGAGTGCAGCCTTCTAGGCTCCTCCATCCATGGGATTTTCCAGGCAGGAGTACTGGAGTAGGGTGCCATTGCCTTCTCCTTATTGAGGTATAATTGTGCATAATAAACTGCACATATTTAAAGTGTATGATTTGATATTTCACAAGTACATACCTGTGAAACCATCTTTATGACCAAGATCATTAACATATCCATCATCGTGGAAAGTTTTCTTGTAGCTCTTTAGAATCCCTCTTTCCTGTCCTCAGCCCCTCCAGGTAATCACTGATCTGCTTTCTGTCACTATAGATTAGTATGCATTTTCTGAATGGAAGCATATTGTATGTATTCCTTTTTTGTCTGACTTTTTTCACTCAAGATAATTAGTTTGAGATTCATACCTAAATCATAATATTTACAAGGTTTTCTCCTATGTTTGCTTGTAGAAGTTTTATAATTTAGGTTTTATATTAGGATCTATATCCATTTTAAGTTATTTTTGAATATGATCTATGTTCTGTATCTGTGGTTTCATAGATGAAAGTTCATTTTTTTTTTCATATGAATATAGAATTGTCCCAGTACTATTTATTAGGAAGACTATCTTTTATTTACTGCATTGCTGTGGCACTCTTTTAAAGCTGGATCAATTTAGGGCTTACTTCATTTTCCATTTCTCAGAGGTCACTGTCCCTCATTGACTGATGTCCAGTTCTTGAAAACCATTGTTTCCTATATCTTGTCTATTTTTATTTATTTCAAATGGGAAGTTAAGTCTGATCCCTGCTGCTCCATCTTGGTGGGAAGTAGAAGTCCCATGCTTAGAGTATTTTTTGAAATTTTAAAATGTGTTTCCAATAACTATAAATTAGGAAATATTACATTCAAACTAGATTTCTGGCTTCTCATGAAAAATCATCAAATTTGGCAAAATGAGATGCACACTCCACACAGCATCCATCGATTACACAGCTTCCTGTTTTCTTTTGGCAACAAGAAACTTGTAACTTGTTTTTCCCAATCCTCATCTTGCTTGCTTCGCTCATTTAACTTTCCTACTCGACCCCCTTAGGCCTGACCAGTCGAAGTCTTTCATTTCATTCAGGAGGAAAGGAAGAGAGGCAAAGTGAGATGAAATTAGAATCTGGTTCTCTGGCTCCAAATCCAGTGGTATTTCCACTGAGGTTGAGCAGTCATGTTGTATTATTGACATGGAGATAAACAGACTGAAGGCCTAAATAATTGCTGACAGATTCAGATGCTCAGTGCCTATAGTTCACACTCTTCCTACGTCTCGATATGGACCTGTGAAGTTTATTATAATTTACCCTTCTCCGTATTTGAAAACAAATTATGTAGCAGAGATTTAACTATTAATTTTTTAAAAGAAACTGTTTATTCAACAAAACCACCTTTTGAGGATCACCATCAAATGATCAAATCAGTGATCAAATTGATAAAATCAATGATCACTATCATTTTTCCTCATTAAATAATTTTGAAACACCTATCAGAATGATTAAAATCTGATGATACCGAATACTAATGAGGATGTGGAACAGTAAGAACTCTCATTCGTTGCTGGTGGGAATGCTAAATGGTGCAGCCACTTTGGAAGACAGCTTGAAAGTTTCTTACAAAATTAAGATACTCTTAGCATTTGATCCAGGAATCATGCTCCTTGGTATTTACCCAAAGGAGCTGAAAATTTATTTTTACCCCCCAACCTGCACACAAATTTTATAGAAGCCCTATGTATAATGACCAAAACTTGGAGGCAACAAATATGTCTTCAGTAGGTGAATAGATAAACTGTGGCACATTCAGGAAATGGAATTCTGTTCATCACTAAAAAGAAATGAGCTATTAAGCCATGAAAAGATGTGGATGAAACTTAAATGTTTGTTTCTTAGTGAAATAAGTCAATCTGAAAAGGCTATGTAGTGAATGATTCTTAACTAATGACCTCTTTTTCTCAAGTCTTAGAATCAGCACCTTAATGTGGGTTCTGCAAGGAAGCTTGAGTTGAGAATGGTCATGGACCCCATGAATGCTCAACCTGACTCTGCCAGCTGTGTGAATGTGCACAGGAAAATAACTTTCTGCCTCTGACCCCAAGTTTCCTTATCTGTGTAGAGATGGTTAAATGAGATGAGATGAGCTCTCTTATCCAACATTTTGTGCATTCTAAGAATTTTATTTGTCACCAAGCTATTGATTTCCACTTTGAGTTCAGTTCAGTTCAGTTGCTCAGTCGTGTCCGACTCTTTGCAACCCCATGAATTGCAGCATGCCAGGCCTCCCTGTCCATCATCAACTCCCGGAGTTCACCCAGACTTACATCCATCGAGTCAGTGATGCCATCCAGCCATCTCATCCTCTGTCGTCCCCTTCTGCTCCTGCCCTCAATCCCTCCCAGCATCAGCGTCTTTTCCAGTGAGTCAACTCTTCGCATGAGGTGGCCAAAGTACTGGAGTTTCAGCTTTAGCATCATTCCCACCAAAGAAATCCCAGGGCTGATCTCCTTCAGAATGGACTGGTTGGATCTCCTTGCAGTCCAAGGGACTCTCAAGAGTCTTCTCCAACACCACAGTTCAAAAGCATCAATTCTTCGGTGCTCAGCCTTCTTCACAGTCCAACTCTCACATCCATACATGACCACAGGAAAAACCATAGCCTTGACTAGACAGACCTTTGTTGGCAAAGTAATGTCTCTGCTTTTGAATATGCTGTCTAGGTTGGTCATAACTTTCCTTCCAAGGAGTAAGCGTCTTTTAATTTCATGGCTGCAGTCACCATCTGCAGTGATTTTGGAGCCTCAAAAAATAAAGTCTGACACTGTTTCCACTGTTTCCCCATCTATTTCCCATGAAGTGATGGAACTGGATGCCATGATCTTTGTTTTCTGAATGTTGAGCTTTAAGCCAACTTTTTCACTCTCCACTTTCACTTTCATCAAGAGGCTTTTGAGTCATAGTCAGTAAAGCAGAAATAGATGTTTTTCTGGAACTCTCTTGCTATAATCGCTTTAAAACAGCTCCGATCTTGCTTCTCCCCCTATAGTTTGGCATCGTAGTTTCCATTTTTGAACTCTTTTAGCCTTTAGTTGTCATCTGGAAATCAGATTTTTAAACTCTTGGTTTCAAGATCTCAACTTATCAAAGGACAATCTCTGGCCAGGTATTTGTTCTTCTTGAAAGGCAATGCCAAAGATGGCTCAGACTACTGCACAATTGCACTCATCTCACATGCTAGTAAAGTAATGCTCAAAATTCTCCAAGCCAGGCTTCAACAGTATGTGAACCATGAACTTCCAGATGTTCAAGCTGATTTTAGAAAATGCAGAGGAACCAGAGATCAAATTGTCAATATCCTTTGGATTATCAAAAAAGCAAGAGAGTTCCAGAAAAACTCCTATTTCTGCCTTATTGACTATACCAAAGCCTTTGACTGTGTGGATCACCACAAACTGTGGAAAATTCTTAAAGAGATGGGAATACCAGACCACCTGACCTGCCTCCTGAGAAATTTGTATGCAGGTCCGGAAGCAGCAGTTAGAACTGGACATGGAACAACAGATTGGTTCCAAATAGGGAAAGGAGTATGTCAAGGCTGTATATTGTCACCCTGCTTATTTAACTTATATGCAGAGTACATCATGAGAAACTCTGGACTGGAAGTAGCACAAGCTGGAATCAAGATTGCTGGGAGAAATATCAATAACCTCAGATATGCAGATGACACCACCCTTATGGCAGAAAGTGAAGAAGAACTAAAAAGCCTCTCAATGAAAGTGAAAGAGGAGAGTGAAAAAGTTGGCTTGAAACTCAACATTCAGAAAATGAAGATCATGGCATCTGGTCCCATCACTTCATGGGAAATAGATGGGGAAACAGTGGAAACAGTGTCAGACTTTATTTTTTGAGGCTCCAAAATCACTGCAGATGGTGACTGCAGCCATGAAATTAAAAGACGCTTATTCTTCGAAGAAAAGTTATGACCAACCTAAACAGCATATTAAAAAGCAGAGACAAAAAAAAAAAAAAAGAGAGACAAAAAATAAATAAATAAAAATAAAAAGCAGAGACATTACTCTGCCAGCAAAGGTCCATCTAGTCAGGGCTATGTTTTTTTCAGTAGTCATGTATGATATGACAGTTGGACTGTGAAGAAAGCTGAGTGCTGAAGAATTGATCCTTTTGAACTGTGGTGTTGGAGAAGACTCTTGAGAGTCCCTTGGACTGCAAGGAGATCCAACCAGTCCATCCTAAAGAAAATCAGTCCTGTATATTCATTGGAAGGACTGATGTTGAAGGTGAAACTCCAATACTTTAGCCACCTGATGTGAACAACTGACTCATTGGAAAAGATGCTGAGAAAGATTGAAGTGGGGAGGAGAAAGGGACGACAGAGGATGAGGTGGTTGGATAGCATCACCGACTCAATGTACATGAGTTTGATTAAACTCCGGGAGTTGGTGATGGACAGGGAGGCCTGGCATGCTGCAGTTCATGGGGCTGCAAAGGGTTGGACACGACTGAGCAACTGAACTGAACTGAACTGAAAGCAGAAAAAGAAACCATAATATTTTGGGCCAACCATAAACTAGTTTCCTCTTCTGTGAAATAAAGATGTTTTATTAGATGTTCTTTTAAGCCCTTGTTTGCTTTAAAATCCTAAGTTAGTTTAAGAAGCATGAGGATGTTCTTAGACTGAATACAACTGATTTCCTTTTTGTCCCAATTAGCAGCTTTTGAAGCATTTCAAGTTTCTTCTCCCATCAATTATCTACAGATTTTCATAGAAGTGTAAGACTTCTTAGCTGCTGCTTGGCTCACCAAACTTATGTAACTTGGTGTTTGCCAAACACTGCTGTTTTGGGAAGTTTCCCTAATCCATATTATTTTAAACATTTAAAGATCTGAAAAACATTTTTTACCCCAAAGTGTAAACTTCCCAGCCACTACAGAAGAGAAGGGCTTCCTTAGTGGTTCAGAGGGTAAAGTGTCTGCCTACAATTTGGGAGACCTGGTTTCAATCCCTGGGTCAGGAAGATCCCCTGGAGAAGGAAATGGCAACCCACTCCAGTACTCTTGCTTGGAAAATGCCATGGATGGAGAAGCCTGGTAGGCTACAGTCAGTGGGATTGCAGAGAGTTGTATGTGACCAAGCAACTCCATTTCTCACAGAAGAGAAAACTGTGAATGTTCTCTGCTTCATTTGCCAGGAGAACTGCATAGACTTTGTGCATTCTGATGCTAGGGGACTGTGAGGTTTGGTCTCTGGATACTTGTTTATTTATTTATTTTTTTTGATAGTACCCCTTTTTATTTTTGCTGGACAGCTTTAAAGGTAGGGATAATAGATCATAACTGTAATTTATATAAATTCTCAAAAGAAAAATGTCTATAAAACTTTGGAATGAAATCAGTAGTACATGGTATTTTTACAGTGGTGTTTTAAGAACATTGTTTTTTCTTGCTACGTAAAATTAGGGAAAAAATTAGGTCAATTATTTTTATATTATGTTTCTGTTGTATTTTAAAAGCACCATATTATTAGGTACTAAGATGCTGGGGGCCTCCTTGACTCGTATGTGGTTTCACTTCCCAGTTCTGTGAATACTTCCAGGTCACTGACCCAGCTCTGCCGTCTCTGGGGCTGCTGAAGGGGCCAGTGGGAGTGTAGGCACCTCCTGTTGAGTCCTGGCTTGTCGCTTCTGTCCCACAGGCCTTCCCCACAGGACTTCAGAAATTTCTTTCTCTTAAGTGGTGGCATATCAGTTATAGAGAAATGCACTTTAGGAAACAGTCTTTAGGAGGGTCCAGGTAAACACATACCATCTAAACAGAGCATCCCAAACTTACCTATCAAGTTCCACTTCATTGTGATAAGTCTGTACATTTAGCACCAGTACTGACAGGCAGGGACGGAGTCAGCATTCCAGAGACTCTTGTTTATATGTACAGATTCTGTGATCATGTGTGGACTTTTATATTGAGTGGGGCTGAATGCAGAGAGATGACAGAGCTTATTAAAGTGGATAAAGTGAAAATTGTAGCTTAAGATGGTAAAAATACTGGCTTTAATACTGCAGAGTGAAAGAGGAAAATTGGCCTTTTAGTCCTGTCTTCTGTCATTAGGCAGCACTTTGAGGGGCAGCAAAGAAGAGACTCTAAAACGCATTATTCTGTTATAGAAATGCAGGAGTGATTATGCTGTGCTGCACTGATTGAAGGATGTCTATAGAAAGAAACCTATAATTCTGTGGCTGCTTACATCATCTTCATTATGCAGCATGAAGGAACTTTTTATGACAAATCAGAATTGTATTTGATTAACTCATATCAAATCATATTTGATTAACTCATTCTAAAACTCAATGTGAGTAATAATAGGTGGCACTGTTAGGCTAGCAATATAAGATATTAGATAAGCATTTTATTAGCATTAGATAAAGAGCACCATGTTCACTGTAGGGGAGTTGGAAAAACATATCATTTCAATAAAGTCATGTTAGTTTTATCAATTGTAAATTTTACAATTAATAAAAAGCCTTAGCAAGAGGTTGTAGCAAATTCTGGATAAATTTTACTTAGAAAATTCAATTTTAGAAGAATTAAAAAAAAAGAGTGGATATATGTATATGTATAACCTATTCACTGTGCTACACTCCTGAAACTAGCAAAACATTGTAAATCAACTATACTTCATAAAAATTTTTTAAAAAAGTAATGCAAAACCAGCAATAACATTGATATGAGAAACCTACCAAGAATAAAACTCTGTTAGGAAAAAGTAGATAATCTTTAGACAGAGTTCCCAGCCAAAACAAAGCAACTCAGTCAAACCACAAAACCCTGTTCCTTATAGGATAAAATAGTTTCTTGTGACATTAAATTATTTACTGAATTTGCAATTTTGATCAAGTATCATACAATTAAAAATAACCTCATGTCCTATTACGTAGATGATTTTTTATTTAAAATCTTACTAAATGTAAAATAAAAGGGGATGGTGGTGTGGAGAACTTACAATATTCAATAAACTGTGTTGTAAACAGATGTGCTGTCATCTAGACTCTCTTGTTCCATTAATAGAGCACAGGTAGGGTAGATTTCTCAGCTTTTTTAGGGGCCAGGTTTTTTCACAGTGATTAGTGAGTACTGGCTCAACTGAAAGTCATCAGCTGCATTTGCCCCCTAACAAAAGAGTCTTGTCTGTCCTCTGAAGCTGTGAAGCCAGGCATTGACTTCTCCTCTCTAGCTATAAAAATCCTAAGTGGCATCATCTTCCAGTGTAAGGCTGTTCCCTCTGTGCTGTAAATCTCTTGTTTAATGTACTCACCTTCGTGACTTGTCTTCACTAGGTCCTTTGTATTAGCACTTGCTCCTTCATCTGGCATTTTCATGTTTTGGAGATGGCTTCTTTCCTTAAACCTCACGGACTAACCTCTACTTGCTTCAGACTTTTGTTTCCAGCTTCCTCACATCTTTCAGCCTTCATGAAATTGAAGAGAATTAGGGCTTTTCTCTGGATTAGGCTTTGGCTTAAGGGAATATTGTGATTAATTTGATCTTCTATCTAGACCATTAAAACTTTATCCATATTAGCAATAAGGCTGTTTTGCTGTCTTATGAGTTATGTTTTCACTGGAGTATAACTTTTAAAATTTTTGTAGTAGCACTCTTAATATCCTTTAAGAACTTTTCTTTGTACCTGCAGTTTGGCTGTTTGGCACCAAGAAGAATAGCTTTCAGTCTGTTTCAGTTTTTGATATGCCCTCCTCATGAAGCTTAATCATTCCTAGCTTTTGATTTAAAGAGATGTGCAACTTTTCCTTTCACTTGAATACTCAGAGGCTATTATGGGGTTATTACTTCAACACTGTTGTATCTTAGGGAATGGGGAGGCTTGAGGAGAGGAAGGAAGATGGTGAAATGGCTATTAGAGCAGTGAGAATACACACATTTATCAATTAAGTTTGCCATTTTATTTGGATGTGATTTGTGGCATGCCAAATCAATTATAACTGTAACATCAAACATGACCGATCATAACTCTCCACGAAAAATATAATAATCAAAATATTGTTTCAAGAATTACCAAAATGTAGTGCAGAGTCATAAACTGAGCAAATGTTTTTGGAAAAGTGGTACCCATATGCTTGCTCAACTCAGAATTGCTCTAAGCCTTCAGTTTACAAAACACACAATAGCCTTGAAGAGCAATAAAGAAAGTTCAATAAAACTATGTAAAGGGGGAAAATACTATACCATGAACAATGCAGGCAGAAAGAAGCCATGAGAGAAGGATTCTCCAAGGAATAGTAGCTGCTGACTTGCATCGGCCCATTCTGGGATTCTGAACATTGACTGTGTCAGCAGGGATTGGCCCAGACCAGCTACCCATATATAAGCCCTGAAGTGGTATCTCTAATGTGGAACTTTGTGAAAATCAGCAGAGGAGACCTTTTGGTATGGTGAGGCCTTGAGCCACGCATACTCCCAGACCACACCCGTCAGAGTCATCTAGGAGATCTTGAGGTCCACGGCCCACCACAGTCCCACTGAATCTGAGACGCAGGGGTGTGGTCTGGGAGCCTGCAGTTTCGGCAAGATTCCCAGATAACCCCTGCTGAATTCTGAAAGTCTCTGCTCTTGTAGTTACTTTTACCATCTCTGGGCTCAAATCCTAGTTCTGTCTCCCTGTAACTATATGACCCAGAAGAGCTCTCTCAGTTCTCTGAGTTCCACTTTCCTTCTTCTCCATGAAATAGGAATAATGATGGTACCTGCTTTCTTGGGTCCTCTTGAGAATCGAGTGAAATAGGCTGTGAAGCTCTTACTGCAGTGTCTGGTACATATGAAGCCCTCATAAATTTGGAAGGCTATTCTTATCATTATTTTGAAAAGTTTGATAAAGGAGAGTAGACTCTCTACCCTGATTAGAGAGGACCATAGAGTTGGTTTATTGGAGTGAATACAAACCACATAGTGGATTCTGAACTACAACACCTCTTTACTAAAGGGGTTAAAGTGATGGTCACTTCCCTAGCTTTGCCTGCATTTTTCTTGTCCCAGATTTTGCTGATGTTCTTTCGGCTGCTGTCTTTGTTTCGTGTTCCTCGGAGCCAGGGGTATAGCCCTCTTTTGTTGACTTTAAGGCCATTACTCCTGAGTTTCTGCTTTTGAACCTGTTCTAAGGGGAGTCTTCAGCAGATAATTTACAAAGCGGGCTTTGATGCTCTCCAGTGTGTCCTGCAAAGCGCTGTCAGTTTTCCTTACATGTTAACCCTGGTGGCCTTTGAGAGCAAGGCCATGCAGCTGTCTCTCTCTGGTCACTCTCCTGTCCCAGTCTGCAGCCTGTCTCTGCTGTGCTCAGCTTTCTCTGCTCATCACAGCCTCTCCGGGACAGTGATGGAATCCCTATTTTCTGAGATTGGTGGGACAAATCCCTTTCTTTTGGCAGTTTGAGCAGCAAAGGGATTCCTCATTGCAAACAGGGTGACATTTTATGGATAACACCAGTAAATATACGTGATCTCTTCTCATGGATTATTTTCTTTACTCTTTATATTTTTTGGTGTTTAGGAGTTGTTAATGGTAAAGAACCACTGATTCTGAAGGCTAAAAATGTTCTTGAGTCATTCATTACTGTGTCTTCTTTTCCAGAAAATATTTTAGGACAAAACCAAGTACCAGTCTGGGTTTACTTAAAAAGAATAGATACTTATTTCTCACAGTATCAGAAGCTAGGAAGTTGCAGATCAAGGCACCAGCAGAAAACCTAGTATCTGGTTTGCAAATGACTGTTTTCTCATTGTGTTCTCACCTGGCAAAGGGAACTGGGGGAGAACCATTCTCTCTTATCTCTTCTAAGGCACTCATCCCTTATGAGGCTCTATCTTCATGATCTAATTGCTTCCCAAATGTCTCTCCTCCAAATACCATCATCACCTTGAGGATTTAGACTTCAGCATATGAATTCTGGAGAGACTCAGACTTTCAGTCCATGGCACTGTGAGAATTTATTGGAGACTTTCATTGTACAATTTGCAAAGCTAGGGCATTTCTAGTCTTAGAGTTGGGCTTGTGGTAAAAAGGCAGGCTCTCAAGGCTCATGGTCCAATTGGAGTGAAAGGGCAGAACGTGCCTCAAGTCTGGGACTCACTCAGTTTAGGGGGGTGCAGTAAGAAGCCACAGTGAGGGCAGCAAGAAGGCAACACATGTCCTTGGGCAGAGATGCCATGAGACAAACAAGCTTTTACAGAATGGGGGGGAAATGCCCCCACTTCTGCCAGAGGACGGCGCTTCTGAGACCAAGTCCTGCAAAGGCAGCTGTGTGCATAGGCAGACACAGACTCAACAGAGCTTGGTGGAGCACAGTTCAAAGCCATGTACTGCTTTTGACACTCTTTTCTGTCACCTTGAGCTTCCCCAGGTTGTACTAGTCCTTAAGTCCCTCTACTGCATACGTCCTGGCAACTGGAATAATTCCAGTGTTGCTTGAGGAATTTAGAATTGGAGCTGGAAGAGCTGAAAGGTCTGAAGGAGATGCTGAGACTCCACGCACAGAGGCCTCTCTGTTCCCTGGGACTTCTGTGCCACTTGGAACAGGATGCCAGCATAGCAAGTGATAAAAACATTTGAGTTTTGGGCTCTGACAAATATGGAATGAAATCCAAGCTCCTCTCCTTATTAGTTGTAGCATTGTGCATTTAGACAGTACACAATGCCCACAACTAGCATTTATTAAATGTCTACTTTGTGTCAGATATTGATCAAGTATTCACACCTGCAAGTATTAACTTCAAATATTTTAAAATATTTAAAAGTATGCTATGAGGTGTGTGTGTGCTCAGTCACTTTAGTCGAGTCCGACTCTTTGTGACCCTATGGACTGAGCCCGTCTATGGGATTCTCTAGGCAAGAATACTGGAGTGGGTTGCCATGCCCTCCTCCAGGGGATCTTCCTGACCCAGGGATCGAATCTGCAGCTTCTATGTGGCAGGTGGATTATTTACTGCTGAGCCACCAAGGAAGCCCCTGCTATGAGGTAGATGTTATTATTAACTTCATTTCACATATGAAAAATATTAGGTACAGAAGGGTTAAGTAACTTGTCTAAGCAGTTTGGACCAAGGGAATGTGCCTTCAGCACCTCTACTCTTAACAAGTCAGTTTAGTTCAGTCGCTCAGTCGTGTCTGACTCTTTGCGACCCCATGAATCGCAGCACGCCAGGCCTCCCTGTTCATCACCAACTCCCGGAGTTCACTCAAACTCATGTCCATCGAGTTGGTGATGCCATCCAGCCATCTCATCCTCTGTCGTCCCCTTCTCCTCCTGCCCCCAACCCCTCCCAGCATCAGGGTCTTTTCCAATGAGTCAACCCTTCACATGAGGTGGCCAAAGTACTGGAGTTTCAGCTTTAGCATCATTCCTTCCAAAGAACACCCAGAGCTGATCTCCTTCAGAATGGACTGGTTGGAGCTCCTTGCAGTCCAAGGGACTCTCAAGAGTCTTCTCCAACACCACAGTTCAAAAGCATCCATTCTTTGGCGCTCAGCTTTCTTCACAGTCCAACTCTCACATCCATACATGACCACTGGAAAAACCATAGCCTTTTAGACTAGACGGACCTTTGTTGGCAAAGTAATATCTCTGCTTTTCAATATGCTGTCTAGGTTGGTCATAACTTTCCTTCCAAGGAGTAAGCGTCTTTTAATTTCATGGCTGCGATCACCATCTGCAGTGATTTTGGAGCCCCCAAAATAAAGTCTGACACTGTTTCCACTGTTTCCCCATCTATTTCCCATGAAGTGATGGGACCAGATGCCATGATCTTCATTTTCTGAATGTTGAGCTTTAAGCCAACTTTTTCACTCTCCTCTTTCACTTTCATCAAGAGGCTTTTTAGTTCCTCTTTACTTTCTACCTTAAGGGTGGTGTCATCTGCATATCTGAGGTTATTGATATTTCTCCCGGCAATCATGATTCCAGCTTGTACTTCTTCCAGCCCAATGTTTCTCATGATGTACTCTGCATATAAGTTAAATAAGCAGGGTGACAATATACAGTCTTGACGTTCTCCTTTTCCTATTTGGAACCAATCTGTTGTTCCATACCCAGTTCTAACTGTTGCTTCCTGACGTGCATATAGGTTTCTCAAGAGGCAGATCAGGTGGTCTGGTATTCCCATCTCTTGAAGAATTTTCCACAGTTTATTGTGATCTACACAGTCAAAGGCTTTGGCATAGTCAATAAAGCAGAAGTAGATGTTTTTCTGGAACTCTCTTGCTTTTTCCATGATCCAGCGCATGTTGGCAATTTGATCTCTGGTTCCTCTGCCTTTTCTTTTTTTTTTTTTTTAATTTTATTTTATTTTTAAACTTTACAATATTGTATTAGTTTTGCCAAATATCGAAATGAATCCACCACAGGTGTACCCGCGTTCCCCATCCTGAACCCTCCTCCCTCCTCCCTCCCCTACCCTCCCTCTGGGTCTTCCCAGTGCACCAGCCCCAAGCATCCAGTACCGTGCATTGAACCTGGACTGGCGACTCGTTTCATACATGATATTATACATGTTTCAGTGCTATTCTCCCAAATCTCCCCACCCTCTCCCTCTCCCACAGAGTCCATAAGACTGATCTATACATCAGTGTCTCTTTTGCTGTCTTGTACACAGGGTTATTGTTACCATCTTTCTAAATTCCATATATATGCGTTAGTATACTGTATTGGTGTTTTTCTTTCTGGTTTACTTCACTCTGCATAATAGGTTCCAGTTTCATCCATCTCATTAGAACTGATTCAAATGTATTCTTTTTAATGGCTGAGTAATACTCCATTGTGTATATGTACCACTGCTTTCTTATCCATTCATCTGCTGATGGGCATCTAGGTTGCTTCCATGTCCTGGCTATTATAAACAGTGCTGTGATGAACATTGGGGTACACGTGTCTCTTTCCCTTCTGGTTTTCTTAGTGTGTATGCCCAGCAGTGGGATTGCTGGATCATAAGGCAGTTCTATTTCCAGTTTTTTAAGGAATCTCCACACTATTCTCCATAGTGGCTGTACTAGTTTGCATTCCCACCAACAGTGTAAGAGAGTTCCCTTTTCTCCACACCCTCTCCAGCATTTATTGCTTGTAGACTTATGGATCGCAGCCATTCTGACTGGCATGAAATGGTACCTCATAGTGGTTTTGATTTGCATTTCTCTGATAATGAGTGATGTTGAGTATCTTTTCATGTGTTTGTTAGCCATCTGTATGTCTTCTTTGGAGAAATGTCTATTTAGTTCTTTGGCCCATTTTTTGATTGGGTCATTTATTTTTCTGGAGTTGAGCTGTAGGAGTTGCTTGTATATTTTTGAGATTAGTTGTTTGTCCATTGCTTTATTTGTTATTATTTTCTCCCATTCTGAAGGCTGTCTTTTCACCTTGCTAATAGTTTCCTTTGTTGTGCAGAAGCTTTTAAGGTTAATTAGGTCCCATTGGTTTATTTTTGCTTTTATTTCCAATATTCTGGGAGGTGGGTCATAGAGGATCCTGCTGTGATGTATGTCGGAGAGTGTTTTGCCTATGTTTTCCTCTAGGAGTTTTATAGTTTCTGGTCTTACGTTTAGATCTTTAATCCATTTTGAGTTTATTTTTGTGTATGGTGTTAGAAAGTGTTCTAGTTTCATTCTTTTACAAGTGGTTGACCAGTTTTCCCAGCACCACTTGTTAAAGAGATTGTCTTTAATCCATTGTATATTTTTGCCTCCTTTGTCAAAGATAAGGTGTCCATATGTGCGTGGATTTATCTCTGGGCTTTCTATTTTGTTCCATTGATCAATATTTCTGTCTTTGTGCCAGTACCATACTGTCTTGATAACTGTGGCTTTGTAATAAAGCCTGAAGTCAGGCAGGTTGATTCGTCCAGTTCCATTCTTTTTTCTCAAGATAGCTTTGGCTATTCGAGGTTTTTTGTATTTCCATACAAATTGTGAAATTATTTGTTCTAGCTCTGTGAAGAATACCGTTGGTAGCTTGATAGGGATTGCATTGAATCTACAAATTGCTTTGGGTAGTATACTATTTTCACTATATTGATTCTTCCAATCCATGAACATGGTATATTTCTCCATCTATTAGTGTCCTCTTTGATTTCTTTCACCAGTGTTTTATAGTTTTCTATATATAGGTCTTTAGTTTCTTTAGGTAGATATATTCCTAAGTATTTTATTCTTTCCGTTGCAATGGTGAATGGAATTGTTTCCTTAATTTCTCTTTCAGTTTTCTCATTATTAGTGTATAGGAATGCAAGGGAATTCTGTGTGTTGATTTTATATCCTGCAACTTTACTATAATCATTGATTAGTTCTAGTAATTTTCTGGTGGAGTCTTTAGGGTTTTCTATGTAAAGGATCATGTCATCTGCAAACAGCTTGAAAATCTGTAATTTTGTGGTTCACGTATTACTGAAGCCTGGCTTGGAGAATTTTGAGCATTACTTTACTAGCGTGTGAGATGAGTGCAATTGTGCGGTAGTTTGAGCATTCTTTGGCATTGCCTTTCTTTGGGACTGGAATGAAAACCGACCTTTTCCAGTCCTGTGGCCACTGCTGAGTTTTCCAAATTTGCTGGCATATTGAGTGTAGCACTTTCACAGCATCATCTTTCAGGATTTGAAAAAGCTCCACTGGAATTCCATCACCTCCACTAGCTTTGTTCGTAGTGATGCTTTCTAAGGCCCACTTGACTTCACATTCCAGGATGTCTGGCTCTAGGTCAGTGATCACACCATCGTGATTATCTTGGTTGTGAAGCTCTTTTTTGTATAGTTCTTCTGTGTTCTTGCCACCTCTTCTTAATATATTCTGCTTCTGTTAGGTCCATACCATTTCTGTCCTTTATCGAGCCCATCTTTGCATGAAATGTTCCTTTGGTATCTCTAATTTTCTTGAAGACATCTCTAGTCTTTCCCATCTCTAGTCTTTCTGTTGTTTTCCTCTATTTCTTTGCATTGATCACTGAAGAAGGCTTTCTTATCTCTCCTTGCTATTCTTTGGAACTCTGCATTCAGATGCTTGTATCTTTCCTTTCCTCCTTTGCCTTTCACATCTCTTCTTTTCACAGCTATTTGTAAGGCCTCCTCAGACAGCCATTTTGCTTTTTTGCATTTCTTTTCCATGGGGATGGTCTTGATCCCTGTGTCCTGTACAGTGTCACAAACCTCCGTCCATAGTTCATCAGGTACTCTGTCTATCAGATCTAGTCCCTTAAATCTATTTCTCACTTCCACTGTATAATCATAAGGGATTTGATTTAGGTAAACTTGCTGAATTTGGTTTCTTCATCTGTAAAATAAGGTTAACAACAGATTTTTCAGTGTTGTACAGATCAAATTTTCAATGAGATGCCAACAAAGCACTTGTCTTTGCCCAGGTCACAAAGCGTGGTGCTCCACCCCCAACTCATCTCTTGTTGTCTCATGACAGGCAGGACCACTCCCTGTTCTGAACAAAGCTGGAGTCTCTCTCCTCGCATGCGCCCAGCTCTCCTTTCCTTGGGCTCCCTGTTGCCTTTGTGTTTGCACTTCAGCAGCAACATCACTTGCCTCATCTCTATGCTCATCCATAACCCCTTCCAGTTTCTGAGTATGAGGCTTATATTACACAGCATCCTTTCCAGTTAGCTGCTTCCTGGCCATATCTAAAAGGTACCTCAGTGTCTTGGTGCTTCTCGATAGCACACTGCAGGGTAGATGACTTCTGGGAAGGGCAGCTCTCTTTGTGTGGTTTCTTACTGATTTCTCTTTCAGGGACTTCCCGTTCCTAACCTTTTTCTGGTGTCCCTTTCACACTTCTATTGGCCTACCTAAAGTCGACCTTGTATTGGCCACTGCTCTAGCAGTACCCAGCAGTCCCTGCAGTGTCTGAGACTTCTTTAATGAACGGTCCCTAGCGCCCAGATGGCCCTTCCTGATTAATTTCCACTGGCAACTGGCTGCATTCCCTGTGGTCCTGTGCCTTCTGGCTTCCAGATGGGTTCTGTTATTAGGAGCCTCCAGGAACAGGTGGAAAGGGAGTGCTAGCTGCCTCCCTCCCTCTGTGACAGGTCCTCCATCTAAAGGGGCTCCAGTGACATTGTCTCCTCTCCTTCCACCCCTGAGATGCCCATGCCTGCTGCTCTGGGTTCTCCCCACCCCTATGTGCTCCCTCAATGCTGCCCCGCCTTTATGGGCAATTCTGCGTGAATATCTCTGTATTTCAATGACATGGTGTAACTTCCATGCTCGTTTGGGACCCTACAGACAGATATGGCTAGCAACAAAAGGCTACCGGGAGGACTGTTATCATCCTCACCTTTAAAAGCGTGATTCATATTCTATCTGGTGAAAAGATGAAATTTACAAGAATAAAACAGTGTTTGCAAATACTTGGCTGTTTCCTCACTGTTAGAAATAAGGATGAGTCTTTATCAGGGTCCGATGGAGAGTGCAGTTGAATTGAGAAGGTCCTGGTTAATAAGGAGTTTTGCTGTGGATGACAAGCTTTCTTCTTCTTTTGTTATTAAAAAAAATATTCTGATCATGTGACTTTGGGCAAATCATAAATCTCTTAATCTCAATTTTACTGTTAAAAATTATGAAGCAACTGACTTTATGATGTCTATAACTGCCTTTAGCTCTAATAGAGGTAAATAGCTGGAGAAGGGCTGCTCTGTTGAACACTGAGAATTGGCTGGGAAGCCTGCAGTTCCTCTCTGAGCACAGGTGAAAGCTGCCCCATGCATTTGCTCGTCTCCCCCTGATTGTGACCTCTCATGTTTGTACTTCAGCTTTGAGCACCTCTGACTCTGATCTGATTTCTTTGCCGCTCTTGTTTCCCACTAGTTGATAAGCCTAGTCTGACACTGGGCTGTACACTGACTTCCACCACTAAGACACTGATACAGCAGGTCTTGCTGGGAGAACTGACCTCTTTCAGGGAGTGACTTGAGGGCTAGTTCTTAGTGTCCTTAAATAAAAAGTAAAGGAAAGGATTGTAGATTAAAAGTCAAAACTGCATTTCTTTTGGCTTTCCTTGTGCCAGTGTGGATTTGGGAAAGGAAGGGAGAGAGGAAGGGAGGAAGGAAGGAAGGAGGGAGGGGAGGGAGGGAGGAAGGGAAATTTCAGAGAGTGCTTTCTCTGTGTCAGGCAGTGTGCTAAAAAACTAACGCGTGTATACTCTCACCTAATCCTTATAGTAGCCACATTATTCACAAGGCACAGATGGTGAAACTGAGGCTCAGAGGAATCTGGTCCATTGCAAAAAGACACATCTTTCATAAATATCTCATAAATAGTTGTGGCTATGCTAAAGGATTAGACTTATCTTTTTCAGTTTGATTGAATCATAAAATAATTTCTAATCTTCCCAGACTTCACATGCAAAACGGGTCCTTATACTTCCCCACAAAATTTAAGATAGATGGGTATTCCATCTACACTTGTCTTTGGGCCTGCTTTGGTTCAAGTTTGCTTCCTCTTTTCTATTTTAAATTCTATTCCTGGTCTTTTCCAACTGGAAGATCACTCGAGTGTCTGTGGGTTTACGTCCCTGCTTATTGGCTGTCTTTGTGCTTTTTCAGCAATTGCTATACTGAGACCTAGACAAGACACGAGAGAAACAATAGGAAAGGTTTCCCAGCAATGCAAGGTCACATGGAAATGCCTCCTCGTGGCCGGAACACAGAGAAGAAATGCTGCCCTACGGGTCATGGCCAAAGCCACTCTGCCAGTAACCCAACACCTTTCCCACCTCCAGTGGGCAGACCGCGTTAGCATTTTACTAGAGATAACATCGTTGACCTTGACAAAAAGTCAAATCTCTTATTTCCATATTCTCTCAGCCCTCACAGTCTTGTCTACGCTCATAATGTCATTACAAGCTCCTTCATCTAGTGGTTGTTAAAGTACTTTCTAGCTGCTTTAATTTGAACAGTTGAACCAGACATTTGTAACCACTCCTCAGGGTAATTATGGGCCATTTGTAATAGAAAAAAATTTCTTTTTTCTATCTCCAGTGCTAAAAGGGAGTCACCTCTTACTTACCTGGGTGATAATTGTGCACTGGAAGAATTTGACTTCAATATATACCAGGGGCAGGAATAACTCAAGTATGTTTACAAAATACCCCGAAGGTTATTTACCTTTAAATGGTCTCATCTAAACATAATTACAGTAAACTCACACTTTCTGTATCTTGTGATGAAAACTGTTGGTATTTCATGCAGAGCATGTTTGAAGCAGTTGGCCTCAACAGGCTTTTCAAGTTCTTGTTTATATTTATTTTTTCGATTGAAACTCACCTTCCCTCAGTAGAGAAGAACATGAAAAAATCATTAGAGTTAAGAGTCAGGCCATATACCTCTTTTTTTTAAGTTTGTATTTATTTTTGGCTGTGCTGGGTGTTTGTTGCCGTGTGGACTTTTCTCTAGTTGCAGTGAGTGGGGACTTCTATCCAGCTGTGGAGCTCGGGCTTCTCCCTGCAGTGAGTGGGGCTGCTGTCCAGCTGTGGAGCTCGGGCTTCTCCCTGCAGTGAATGGGGGCTGCTCTCCTGTTGTGGAGCTTGGGCTTCTCCCTGCAGCGAGTGGGGGCTGCTGTCCAGCTGTGGAGCTCGGGCTTCTCCCTGCAGTGAGTGGGGGCTGCTCTCCAGCTGTGGTGTCAGGCTTCTCGCTACAGTGAATGGGGGCTGCTCTCCTGTTGTGCAGCTCGGGCTTCTCCCTGCAGTGAGTGGGGCTGCTGTCCAGCTGTGGAGCTCAGGCTTCTCCCTGCAGTGAGTGGGGGCTGCTCTCCAGCTGTGGAGCTTGGGCTTCTCCCTGCAGCGAGTGGGGGCTGCTGTCCAGCTGTGGAGCTCGGGCTTCTCCCTGCAGTGAGTGGGGGCTGCTCTCCTGTTGTGGAGCTCGGGCTTCTCCCTGCAGTGAGTGGGGGCCGCTCTCCTGTTGTGGAGCACAGGCTCTAGGCACCCAGGCTTCAGCAGTTGCAGTGCATTGGCTCAGTAGTTGTGGCACACGAGTTTAGTTGCTCTGTGGCATGTGGAGTATTTCCAGATCTGGAACTGAACCTACATCTCCTGAATTGGCAGGCAGATTCTTCACCACCTGAGCGACTAGGGAAGCCTATCTATTTTCTATGTACTTATTTGTTTTTGTCTTTTCCCTCCCTCCTTCTCCTGCTCTAATTCTGCCAGTTACGTGTTCTCGGGTGAGTTGCTAAACATCTCTGAACTTAGTATTGTGCCAGTGGTACGATCTTACTTTGTAAATTAATGTACTTCAATAAAATTAAAAATTACGTATTCTAATGTGTATATAACATAAAAGATATAATATTAGAGACATATATTTATATAGAGAAAAAATATATGACCTACATATGTATGACAGAGAAAAGGAGCAGTGTTGTCAGCTAGGGGGTCGTTTTTGACAGTGACTGGTTGAGGAGGCTGCTACTGCCATTTAGTGGGCAGAAGCCAAGGATGGTACTAAACATACTGCAATGCACAGGACAGCCCCCACAGCAAAAACTGTCCAGTAGCAAATGTCAGTGGTGCCAAGGTTGGGAATCCCTGCATTAGAGGTTGTTATGGGAAGAAATGTTAGAGTTAAGTGCTTTTTTTTGGTAAAATGTTTAGAACACATATAAAGTATTACCAGAGCTTCTTCTAGACCTGGGTGCTACTCCTGACTCTAGTTAGGATCCATCATGCCCTCAACAGCATTTAAATTCAAGGGTTCCATTTCTTTACCATTAAAATGTGCTGGGCTTCATGATACCCAAGATCTTGCCTGGCTCCAAGAACCTACATGGCAGAAGAATTATATCGTATGTGGGCCCGAAGTTGAAAAAATTAATAGTTGCTAATTTCAGCATTTTTTGGCCCTTATGCAAGTCACTGACCTGAATCTTTTCTCCGCAGATGAACTTACAGTTTGCTAGAAGCACCTGTGGCCATGTTCCGCTTCATACCACACGGAATAATGTCAGTGTTGAGTGCTCACGTGGTGCCAGGCACTTGAACACCCACTGTGTTCAAGAGCCAGGCCCTGCCCTTGTGCTCTAGTACAGGTCTCATTTCATCATCACAGCATGCCTAGACTGTGGGTATTACTACTTCAATTTTATAAATGAGAAAAATGAGGTTCAGAGAGGCTAAGTAACTTGCCTAAAATCACACAGCTGGTAAGTCATCAGATTGCTTAAAAATTCAAGACATGAGTGCTTTTCATGTCTCTATGGTCATACTCAAGGTGGTCTTTAAATGAAATCACAATGGGGGATTAAGGAACAGTGAAATTAGAACCAAGAAAATAGATGAAACCCTACTGTCTTATAAAGTCTCACTCTTTGCAGGCATATGTTTACACTGAAAAAGATTCTTGCAGTAAATGTTGCCATTAGCTGAAGCTGTCAGAGCGTAGTGCAGGACAGCTCGGGTAAATGGCTGTCTCTGCTTTCTTTCAAGTAATAAACAAAAGAGCTGCTGTGGATATGGTTAGCACAGAGATCCGGGTACTACTAGGGATAACATCATTGATAATAGTTGAGAAAACAGCACTTACACTAAGAACTGTTGGTTTTTCAAGGTTTTGCCAATTATTTTATTCTTTTAATTATTCCATGACTTTGTTATATTCTATATTTACTTGTTCTTTTTTAAATTGAAGTATTGTTGCTGTCCAATATTGTGTAAGTTATAGGTGTACCATATAGTGAGTCACAATTTTTAAAGATTATATTCCATTTATAATTATTGGGCTTCCCTGATAGCTCAGTTGGTAAAGAATCGGCCTGCAATGCAGGACATCCCAATTTGATTCCTGGGTTGGGAAGATCCTCTGGAGAGGGGATAGGCTACCCACCCAAGTATTCTTGGGCTCCCCTTGTGGCTCAGCTGGTAAAGAATCCGCCTGCAATGTGGGAGATCTCGGTTCAATCCCTGAGTTGGGAAGATCTCCTGGAGAAGGGAAAGGCTACCCACTCCAGTATTCTGGCCTGTAGAATTCCATGGATTGTATAATTCTTGGGGTCAAAAAGAGTCGGACATGACTGAGTGACTTTCACATAATTATTTTATTTTTTTAAAATTTTATTTTATTTTTAAACTTTACAATATTGTATTAGTTTTGCCAAATATTGAAATGAATCCACCACAGGTATACCCGCGTTCCCCATCCTGAACCCTCCTCCCTCCTCCCTCCCCTACCCTCCCTCTGGGTTGTCCCAGTGCACCAGCCCCAAGCATCCAGTACCGTGCATCGAACCTGGACTGGCGACTCGTTTCATACATGATATTATACATGTTTCAATGCTATTCTCCCAAATCTCCCCACCCTCTCCCTCTCCCACAGAGTCCATAAGACTGATCTATACATCGGTGTCTCTTTTGCAGTCTCGTACACAGGGTTATTGTTACCATCTTTCTAAATTCCATATATATGCGTTAGTATACTGTATTGGTGTTTTTCTTTCTGGCTTACTTCACTCTGTATAATAGGTTCCAGTTTCATCTATCTCATTAGAACTGATTCAAATGTATTCTTTTTAATGGCTGAGTAATACTCTATTGTGTATATGTACCACAGCTTTCTTATCCATTCATCTGCTGATGGGCATCTAGGTTGCTTCCATGTCCTGGCTATTATAAACAGTGCTGCGATGAACATTGGGGTACACGTGTCTCTTTCCCTTCTGGTTTCCTCAGTGTGTATGTCCAGCAGTGGGATTGCTGGATCATAAGGCAGTTCTACATAATTATTTTAAAATATTGGCTATATTCCCCATGTTGTGCCACATATCTTGTTGCTTATTTATTTTATACCTAATATTTTGTACCTTTTAATCCCTACTCCTATCTTGTCCCTCCCCCTTTCTCTCTCCTTACTGGTAACCACTAGTTTGTTCTCTGTACATCTGCTTCCTCTTTCTTGTATTTTTTAGTTTCCATATATAAATGATACCATATAGTATTTATCTTTCTCTGACTTATTTCACTTAGCATAATGCCCTCCAAGTCCATCCATATTGCTGCATATGCAAAATTTCATTCTTTGTTTATGGCTGACTAGTATTCCATTGCATATACATACTGTATCTTTTTTATCCATTCATTTGTTGGTAGACCCTTCGGTTGCTTCTATATCTTAACTATTGTAAATAATGCTGCTACTGACTTCATTATATTCTGTTGAATAACAGTGATGAACACTGCCAATAGGTTTCTGGATTCTGTCTTTAAACATGACAGATAAGAATAAGAATTTTAGATGATGATTTAATGGTGTTTGGAATATACAGGAATCAGCTATTCTACTTTGAGGGCAGTAAGCCTTCTTCTGTATTAGTGGTCCTCAATCTTGGATGCCCCTGGACACCTTTGAAACGATCTGATGTCTGGGCTATACCCAGGCCAATTATATCCATTTTGGGGAGGGACCTGATTCTAACAGGTAGTCAAGATTGACAGCCAGTGCTATGTATTAGTGGCCTTTAAACTCCTGTGTTCAGGTTAATTCAGTTCAGTCACTCAGTCGTGTCTGACTCTTTGTGACTCCACAGTCTGTAGCATACCAGGCCTCCCTGTCCATCACCAACTCACAGAGCTTGCTCAGACTCATGTCCATTGAGTCGGTGATGCCATCCAACCGTCTCATCCTCTGTTGCCCCCTTCTCCTCCTGCCTTCCATCTTTCCCAGCATCAGGGTCTTTTCAAATGAGTCAGTTCTTTGCATCAGGTGGCCAAAGTATTGGAGTTTCAGCTTCAGCATCAATCCTTCCAATGAATATTCAGGACTGATCTCCCTTAGGATGGACTGGTTTGATCTCCTTGCAGTCCAAGGGACTCTCAAGAGTCTTCTCCAACATTAGAGTTCAAAAGCATCAATTCTTCAGCACTCAGCTTTCTTTATGGTCCAACTCTCACATCTACACATGACTACTGGAAAAACCATAGCTTTGACTAGATGGGCCTTTTTTGGCAAAGTAATGTCTCTGCTTTTTAATATGCTCTCTAGGTTTGTCATAGCTTTTCTTCGAAGGAGCAAGCATCTTTTAATTTCATGGCTGCAGTCACCATCTACAGTGATTTTGGAGCCCAAGAAAATCAAGCCTGTCACTGTTTCCATTGTTTCCCCATCTATTTGCCATGAAGTGATGGGACCGCATGCCATGATGTTAGTTTTTTGAAGTTTTAGGCCAGCTTTTTTGCTCTCCTCTTTGACTTTCATCAAGAGGCTCTTCAGTTCCTCTTCACTTTGTGCCATAAGAGTGGTGTCAGTGTATTAGAATAACCTGGAGAACTCAGTAAAAACACAAGGGCTCACCCCTTCTTCTTTAGGGAGCTGAGGGCTTCTAGTTTCTTTATGAACTCCTAGATGACTTGAATAAACACCATAGATGAGAATCACCACTTTATTTCACTCCCCTTTAGGGTTTACTGTATTTTTAAAATGAGAAAATGACCTTATTCCAAGATGAGGAATTGCCTAGGTTAAGACCTGTACACTGATGAGTGTGTTGTGGGTCCACAAGATGTGTTACTGGGCTGTGAGCTGGCCAGCCATCTATTCTTCATGTCTTCTAGATGCCAGCCTTGGCTTCTTCAGCATTTTCTTTCTATATCATTCCCAACCATGGTCCCTAGTCCAATTTGAAAGCATTTCTCTGTCCTAATTTGAAAATGCAGTAAATTTGTTGTTTTTAAATATAATTTTTCTGTGATGTGTATAGATACTTGGTTCTTAGGTGGTATGATGGTTGCTTAGTTATGAGCTTAAAGTAAAGCCACTGCCTATAGACATTTGTATTGGTCATGGCTCTCCAGAGGAACAGAACCAAAGAATGAAGATGATATATATACACACACATATAATATATATATATAATTATATGCATACAAATAATTTTAAATTTATATACAATTATATATGTGTATACATATATGTATTTGTTATGAGGAATTGGCTGTATGATTATGGAGGCTTAGAAAGCTCCATAATCTGCCATCTACAAGATAGAGACTCGGGAAATCCAGTGGTGTAATTCAGTTTGAGGGTAGGAGAAGATAAGATGTCCAGCTTAATAGTGAGGCAGAAAAAAATGTGCAAGTTCCTCCTTCCTCTTCTTTTTGTTCTCTACAGTCCTCAGTGGTTTGGATGATTCCTCCCCACTTCCACCCCCCACCCCACCCCTGCCACCCTGGGGAGGGCAATCTACTTTACAGAGTCCATCAATTGAAATACCAATCTCATCTGAAAACATCGTTACAGGCACACCCAGAAATAATGTTTTATCAAGGCACCCCATGTCCAGTCAAGCTGATACACAAAATTAACCATCACAACACCTTACATCTAATTTTACTCCTGGTTGTTCTCATAGCATTTGGATGCCTACTAAATTGCTAATGCCTCTAAGAAGCCTTTGCTATTGTTGCAAAAATCCCCACATTCCAAAAACACCCCTCTCAACCTCCAAGGATTTGTCATGCACCAAAATGGACTCTGAGAATAAAGATCTGAATCCCTAAAGCTCAAATTAATTAAATTGTGGATACAATTTAACCCATAGTATGTTGGCTGCCCATTCATAAACATCTGGTTTGCTAGGAGAGCTGGACTTTACTTTGGCTGAGCACCAAAGAATTGATGCTTTTGAACTGTGGTGTTGGAGAAGACTCTTGAGAGTCCCTTGGACTGCAAGGAGATCCAACCAGTCCATTCTAAAGGAGATCAGCCCTGGGATTTCTTTGGAAGGAATGATGCTAAAGCTGAAACTCTAGTACTTTGGCCACCTCATGTGAAAAGTTGACTCATTGGAAAAGACTCTGATGCTGGGAGGGATTGGGAGCAGGAGGAGAAGGGGACGACAGAGGAAGAGATAGCTGGATGGCAGCACTGACTCAATGGACGTGAGTCTGAGTGAACTCCGGGAGTTGGTGATGGACAGGGAGGCCTGCTGTGCTGTGATTCATGGGGTTGCAAAGAGTCGGACACGACTGAGCGACTGACGTGAAGTGTAAGTGATATTGGCTGCCCATTCATAAACATCTGGTTTGCTGGGAGAGCTGGACTTTACTAGGCTCATTCTGTACCACGCTTGTATCTTCAAAAACTGTACTTTAGATTTTGCATTTCTTCTGCTGAGAGCCCCCAATTGGGTTTCTGTCTCTCACAGAGTAAAAGCCAACTTTCTTACCTAGTTTGCTAGGCCCTTCCTCATCTCCTTTTACAGCTCTTCCCCTGACTCACTGTGCTGCAGCCAACATGGCTTCCTTTCTGCTTCATTGAACACATAGCCTCAGGGCCTTTGCACTGATTCCTCTTTTTGCCTGGAACACTTTTCCTCCAAATACCACATATCTTTTCCTCCTTTAAGTGTTTGCTCAAATATTACCTTTACATATAGACCTAACCTGATAACCCTAGTAAAATTACTGCCTACCCCTGTCATCACTGCTTCATTCCCCCCCATAAACACTTATCAGGATATAGTAAACACAGGTTCACTTGGTCATTTTCTTTATTGCCAGACTATTCCCTTTAGCATATAAGCAAGAATTTGCTTTTCATACTGTTCATGGGGTTCTCAAGGCATGGTTTGCCATTCCCTTCTCCAGTGGACCACATTTTGTCAGAACTCTCCATGACCCGTCCCTCTTGGGTGGCCCTATACAGCATGGCTCATAGTTTCATTGAGTTAGACAAGGCTGTGGTCCATGTGATCAGTTTGATTAGTTTTCTGTGATTGTGGTTTTCATTCTGTCTGGTCTCTGATAGATAAGGATAAGAAGCTTATGGAAGCTTCCTGATGGGAGAGACTGACTGAGGGGGAAACTAGGTCTTGTTTTGATGGGCAGGGCCATCAAAACATCAGTAAATCTTTAATCCAGTTTTATGTTGATGGGTGGGGCTGTGTTCCCTCCCTGTTCCTTGACCTGAGGCCAAACTATGGCCTTAGGTTGTGATGGACATGAGTTTGAGTAGGCTTTGGGAGTTGGTGATGGACAGGGAAGCCTGGCGTGCTGCAGTTCAGAGGGTTGCAAAGAGTCATACACAACTGAGTGACTGAACTGAACTAAACAATTTGCTTTATAACATAGGGGTAAGAATTTTTATCTGTTTGGTTCAAGGTTGTTCCCCCAAGGTCTAGATTCTAGATAGGGCATGGCACATGATCAGATCAGATCAGATCAGTCGCTCAGTCCTGTCTGACTCTTTGTGACCCCATGAATCCCAGCACGCCAGGCCTCCCTGTCCATCACCAACTCCCGGAGTTCACTCAGACTCACGTCCATCGAGTCAGTGATGCCATCCAGCTATCTCATCCTCTGTCATCCCCTTCTCCTCTTGCCCCCAATCCCTCCCAGCATCAGAGTCTTTTCCAATGAGTCAAATCTTCGCATGAAGTGGCCAAAGTACTAGAGTTTCAGCTTTAGCATCATTCCTTCCAAAGAACACCCAGAGCTGATCTCCTTTAGAATGGACTGGTTGGATCTCCTTGCAGTCCAAGGGACTCTCAAGAGTCTTCTCCAACACCACAGTTCAAAAGGACCAATTCTTCAGCGCTCAGCCTTCTTCACAGTCCAACTCTCACATCCATACATGACCACAGGAAACACCATAGCCTTGACTAGATGAACCTTTGTTGGCAAAGTAATGTTTCTGCTTTTGAATATGCTATCTAGGTTGGTCATAACTTTCCTTCCAAGGAGTAAGCGTCTTTTAATTTCATGGCTGCACTCACCATCTGTAGTGATTTTGGAGCCCAGAAAACATAAAGTCTGCCACTGTTTTCACTGTTTCCCCATCTATTTCCCATGAAGTGGTGGGACCGGATGCCGTGATCTTCGTTTTCTGAATGTTGAGCTTTAAGCCAACTTTTTCACTCTCCACTTTCACTTTCATCAAGAAGCTTTTGAGTTCCTCTTCACTTTCTGCCATAAGGGTGGTGTCATCTGCATATCTGAGGTTATTGATATTTCTCCCGGCAATCTTGATTCCATCCTGTGCTTCTTCCAGCCCAATGTTTCTCATGATGTACTCTGCATATAAGTTAAATAAACAGGGTGACAATATACAGCCTTGATATACTCCTTTTCCCATTTGGAACCAGTCTGTTGTTCCATGTCCAGTTCTAACTGTTGCTTCCTGACCTGCATACAGATTTCTCAAGAGGCAGGTCAGGTGGTCTGGTATGCCCATCTCTTGAAGAATTTTCCACAGTTTATTGTGATCCACACAGTCAAAGGCTTTGGCATAGTCAATAAAGCAGAAATAGATGTTTCTCTGGAACTCTCTTGCTTTTTCCATGATCCAGTGGATGTTGGCAATTTGATCTCTGGTTCCTCTGCCTTTTCTAAAACCAGCTTGAACATCAGGAGGTTCACGGTTCACATATTGCTGAAGCCTGGCTTGGAGAATTTTGAGCATTACTTTACTAGCATGTGAGATGAGTGCAATTGTGCGGTAGTTTGAGCATTCTTTGGCATTGCCTTTCTTTGGGATGGGAATGAAAACTGACCTTTTCCAGTCCTGTGGCCACTGCTGAGTTTTCCAAATTTGCTGGCATATTGAGTACAGCACTTTCACAGCATCATCTTTCACGATTTGGAATAGCTCAACTGGAATTCTATCACCTCCATTAGCTTTGTTCGTAGTGATGCTTTCTAAGGCCCACTTGACTTCACATTCCAGGATGTCTGGCTCTCGGTGAGTGATTACAACATTGTGATTATCTGGGTCGTGAAGATCTTTTTTGTACAGTTCTTCTGTGTATTCTTGCCATCTCTTCTTAATATCTTCTTCTTCTGTTAGGTCCATACCATTTCTGTCCTTTATCGAGCCCATCTTTGCATGAAATGTTCCTTTGGTATCTCTGATTTTCTTGAAGAGATCTCTAGTCTTTCCCATTCTGTTGTTTTCCTCTATTTCTTTGCATTGATCGCTGAAGAAGGCTTTCTTATCTCTTCTTGCTATTCTTTGGAACTCTGCATTCAGATGTTTATATCTTTCCTTTTCTCCTGTGCTTTTCGCTTCTCTTCTTTTCACAGCTATTTGTAAGGCCTCCTCAGACAGCCATTTTGCTTTTTTGCATTTCTTTTCCATGGGGATGGTCTTGATCTCTGTCTCCTGTACAATGTCATGAACCTCATTCCATAGTTCATCAGGTACTCTATCTATCAGATCTAGGCCCTTAAATCTATTTCTCACTTCTACTGTATAATCATAAGGGATTTGATTTAGTTCATACCTGAATGGTCTAGTGGTTTTCCCTACTTTCTTCAATTTAAGTCTGAATTTGGCAATAAGGAGTTCATGGTCTGAGCCACAGTCAGCTCCTGGTCTTGTTTTTGCTGACTGTATAGAGCTTCTCCATCTTTGGCTGCAAAGAATATAATCAATCTGATTTTGGTGTTGACCGTCTGGTGATGTCCATGTATAGAGTCTTCTCTTGTGTTGTTGGGAGAGGGTGTTTGTTATGACCAGTGCATTTTCTTGGCAAAACTCTATTAGTCTTTGCCCTGCTTCATTCTGTATTCCGAGGCCAAATTTGCCTGTTACTCCAGGTGTTTCTTGACTTCCTACTTTTGCATTCCAGTCCCCTATAATGAAAAGGGCATCTTTTTTGGGTGTTAATTCTAAAAGGTCTTGTAGGTCTTCATAGAACCGTTCAATTTCAGCTTCTTCAGCGTTACTGGTTGGGGCATAGACTTGGATTACTGTGATATTGAATGGTTTGCCTTGGAAATGAACAGAGATCATTCTGTCATTTTTGAGATTGCATCCAAGTACTGCATTTCAGACTCTTTTGTTGACCATGATCGCCACTCCATTTCTTCTGAGGGATTCCTGCCCACAGTAGTAGATATAATGGTCATCTGAGTTAAATTCACCCATTCCAGTCCATTTCAGTTTGCTGATTCCTAGAATGTTGACATTCACTCTTGCCATCTTTTGTTTGAGCACTTCCAATTTGCCTTGATTCATGGACCTGACATTCCAGGTTCCTATGCAATATTGCTCTTTACACCATTGGACCTTGCTTCTATCACCAGTCACATCCACAGCTGGGTATTCTTTTTGCTTTGGCTCCATCCCTTCATTCTGGAGTTATTTCTCCACTGATCTCCAGTAGCATATTGGGCACTTACTGACCTGGGGAGTTTCTCTTTCAGTATCCTATCATTTTGCCTTTTCATACTGTTCATGGGGTTCTCAAGGCAAGAATACTAAAGTGGTTTGTCATTCCCTTCTCCAGTGGACCACATTCTGTCAGATCTCTCCACCATGACCCGCCTATCTTGGGTTGCCCCACGGACATGAATTAGTTTCATTGTGTTAGACAAGGCTGTGGTCCTAGTGTGATTAAATTGACTAGTTTTCTGTGAGTATGGTTTCAGTGTGTTTGCCCTCTGATGCCCTCTTGCAGCACCTACTGTCTTACTTGGGTTTCTCTTACCTTGGGCGTTGGGTATCTCTTCACGGCTGCTCCAGCAAAGTGCAGCCAATGCTCCTTACCTTGGACAAGGGATATCTCCTCACCGCCGCTCTTCCTGACCTTCAGTGTGGGATAGCTCCTCTAGGCCCTCCTGTGCCCGCGCAGCCACGGCGTGGGATTGGTCCTCCTGGCTGCCGCCCCTGGCCTCAGGCTTAGGCTAGCTTCTCCCGCTGGCTGCCCCTGGCCTCGGGCTTAAGGGCGTGGGGTATCTCTTCCCAGCCACTGCCCCTGACCTGGGACGTGGGGTAACTCCTCTTGGCCGCTGCCCTTCAGGCATGGGGTCCTCCTGGCTTCTGCCCCTGACCTCGGAGCAGAAGCCGGGAGGACCCTGTGCCCATGATAGGTATTGATAAATATCTGTTGATTGAAATGCTGATAATACATAAGTTTTCTTGCCTAGACAAAAAGAGGAGGCCCTGAAGCTGTGGTAGATCTGGAATTGCCCAGTTAAATGGTTTTTGTCTGGTTGAGTTCCATTTTGAAGTAACTAAAATAAACCTCAGGTACAGAATCAACCTTACTTGAAGTGTTTATTCGGTGTGTTTCGATCCCCTAAATGAACTAACTGCGTGTTCCCAAACATCTTCCCACCGACCTGCCAAGTGCCCCAAATAGTCATTGGAGCATATTTGTCCAAGGGAAACGATCTTGCTGAGAAAACCAATAGTAAAAATAATGACCGACGTTTGTTCTGTGTTCACCACACATCAAATACTGGACTCTGCCTGCACTAACGTGCATTAGATCATTTCATTTCTCTTGTAAGTTTATAGGAGCAGGGACTATAATTACCCGTGTTATGGTTGAGGGACTGAGCGTTTGAGTGTTGAAGGCAGACTGGGGCTCGTTTGGGAGAAAAACATCCAAGGAAAGAATGACCTGCTTGAAGGTTTATTGGGAAGGGAGGATGGGGTATATTGGAGGTACAGGAAAGTGTCCAAATAGTGGGAGTGGAGAATGCACGTGAAAGTCACTCAGGCTGAAGATGGGGGACTTGCAATTGTAAACACTTTAGTCCATCGGCTTAGAGATGCCTATACATATATTTTGGTTACTATTTCATCAATCTTTAGATTCAGAGTCACATGAAATTCTTGTCTATTATCATAGTTATTCCACCATGTTAGGGACTTCATCAGTTTTTTTCACCTAAAGTACTGGTGTTTTTCTGGATACCTCTAAAAGAAGGGAAATGCAGGATTTCTTGATTTAAAACAATGTGTTCACCCTCCCCATTAGGCTTCTAACCGTATTTTTGCTGATTGTCAGAGACTTTTGTTTTATAAATGAAAGTTATTTCATTTGCAGTCATTCTTCTGCTTGATTCTGCTTCCAGATCTTAAAGTACAGCCTGGTGTCACAGAAGTTTACACAGTAATCTATTTATTAGGATTACTACATCACTCTAAGGTCAAGCAAGAAAGCTAAAGGGGATGGTTTTAAATGTCTAAAACAGGGATAAGTTGGGGAAAAAAAAATCTCCACAAAACCTAAGTCAGTTAAAAAACATACCACTTATGTAAACAAAGTCTTTCGAGATTCTTGTTAACTTATGGCAAAAGTGTTTTTGCTGTATTAGATGCATTGATAATTAAGTTTACAAAGATTTTATTGTTATAAGTTGACAGTTTGTTTAGGACAAAATATAAAACAGCAGCAAAGGACAAATATATACAGTTCACAAATTTGCAATCATATTGCAAGCTGAAAGCAAAAACCATTGTTATATTCCAGAAGATATGATCAGACTTCACAAAATTAACTTGGTGGCAGAATTTTTATGTAAACTATTGGGAAGTTAGTTCTCTAGATTCACCTTTCACCCATTCATTCATTTGGGGGAGAATGGATACATGTACATGTATGACTGAGTTCCTTCGCTGTTCACCTGAGACCACCATGACATTGCTAATCAGTTATAGCCCAATACAAGATAAAAAGTTTTTTAAAAAAACACAAATACTGAATGTCTGTCATGTCCATGCACTGTTACAGACACTAGAGATACAACTGTGAGCAAAACAGATTTTTCTGAGGTGGGGTTTATATTCTGGTGAGAAGAAGCAGACAGTGAACAAATCAGTAACTATAAATACACATGACATGTCAGATGGCAATAATTTCTAAGAAAATGGCTGACAGAGTTGGGTTGAGGAGGAGGATGTGGCTATGAAAGTGAAAGGGTTAGCCGTTCCGTCATGTCTGACTCTTTGCCACCCCATGGACTGTAGCCTGACAGGCTTCTCTGTCCATGGGAATTCTCAAGGCAAGAATACTGTAGTGGGTAGCCATTCCCTTCTCAGGGGATCTTTCTGACCCAGGGATCGAACCCAGGTCTCCTCCATTGCAGGTGGATTCTTTACGGCCTGAGCCACCAGTGACTATGAAAGGTGTATATCAAAGGGCAAAGATCAGATTGTTATCAAGTGGCTGATTGGACAGCTGACAGAGTACCCGTAGAGTCTGGCAGCTCATCACAAGTCTGGTAACGTCTGTTCTATTTTCATCTCAAACTCAGTGAGTGACCCTTGGCTCCATGATATTTTCTGAGCCCCAGTTTATTTATTTGGAAAAGGAGAGGGCTGTACAACTGGGTCTTTGAGATCCTCTCTGGATGTAATTTCTGACTCTGTCTGAAGTGGAATGAATGCTTTGCTGAGATGAGCACAGGGAGAACCCTGTGTCTGTGGTTAAGAAGTCTGGTGGGAGGGGAGACAAATAGAACATGATAGTCCTTTGGGTGTTCATCAGGTCAGTATTCTTGCTGTCTTTCTTTAGGCTGAATAATGGCCCCTAAAGGCACCAGGTCCTAATCTCTGGAACCTGTAGATGTTACCTTATTTCGAGAAAGGTTCTGTGCAGATGTGAATAAAAGAGGGACCTTGAGACAGGCAGATTATCCTGGTGGGCCTAAATGCTATCACATGTCTGCTTACAAGCAGGGCAGAGGGAGACTGAACACATACAGAGAAGAAAGTTGTATGAAAATATAGTAGAAAGAAATTTGAAGGTGCTGACTGTGAAGACTGGAGTGTGGTGGGCACAAGCTAAGGAATACTGCTTCCAGAAGTAGGAGGAGACAGGGAAGGAATCCTCCTTTAGTGCCCTCAAAGGGAGCACGGCCCTGCCAACAGCTTGGTTTCAGCCTCATAATGTGAACTGTGAGCTTCTGGCCTCTAGAACCAGGAAAAGTTTAAGTGAGAGTGTTAGTCGCTCTGTTGTGTCCAACTCTTTGGGACCTCAAGGACTGTAGCCTCCCATACTCCTCTGTCTATGGAATTCTCCAGGCAAGCATACTGGAATGGGTAGCCATGCCCTTCTCCAGGGGATCTTCTTGACCCAGGGATCGAACCCAGGTCTACAGCATTGCAGGCAGATTCTTTGCCATCTGAGCCACCAGGGAAGCCCTAGAACTGTAAGAGAATAAATCTATGTTGCTTTAAGCCACCGTGTTTGTGGTAATTTGTACAGCAGCCCCAGGAAACTAGTTCAATAGGATTTTACCTCCATACCTACTTAAACTTAAATGAGACCATGTGGCTGCTCCAGCTAATGACACACGAATGGAGGTGATGTGTCTTTAGGAGCCATGGTGTGCTTTACAATGCTCTCATTTCATTTTAGTGATGGACAGGTTTGGAGATGGTGGCTGCCTTGTTAGACTGGGTCTCAGAGTGACCACGTTGAGCACAGCCTCCTATTTAACTCATGAAGCACATAGGAATGATTGAAATATTATTAATAACATTTGTTGTTGAAAGCTCCTGAGCCTTGGAGGTTGTTCTACAAGCCTCTCCTGACTGGTGACAAGGAGACTGTTTGGACACTATGAAATGTTCCTGGTAATACTCTCTTTGTTGTGCGTTTTGCTTTTCAGTGGTCCTCTGAACCCCTTCTCCTAGCATCCCACCACAGCCAGGATAGTCTCAAATCCGTCCTCCAGGTCACTATTGTCCTGTGTGAAGCTGATGCACATTCCAAGGTTCTGTGCCTGAATGAGAGGAGGAATGCTGGGCCATGCAATGGGAAACAATTTTCCTTGCTTCAAGACTCTTCGGTGACTTCCATGTGCCATGTATGCCTCTAGAACAAGGGCTGGTATTGCTATGGATAGAAGTTTGTGCCTCCCTCTCTCCCCCTGGTTCAGATGTTGAAACCCTAAATCCCCTGTGTCATGGTATTTGGAGGTGGGGACTTGGAGGTAACAAGGTCATTAGGGTGAAATTCTTAAGCTGAGTTTAGTACCCTTATGAGAAGAGAAGCTTGCTTCTTCTCTTTCTTTCTCTCTGCTATGTGAGGACATAATGAGAAGAAATCTATCTATAAACCAGGAGGAGGGTTCTCACCAGAGCCCAACCATGCTGGCACTCTGATCTCAGGCTTCCAGCCTCTAGTACTGTGAGAAATGAATTTCTTTAGTTTAGGCCATCCAGGATATGATACTTTTTGCTATAGCAACTCAACTGATAAGAAGCTGTGGTGGCTCAGATGGTAAAGATACTGCCTGCAATGCAGGAGACCCAGGTTCGATTCCTGAGTTGGGAAGATCCCCTGGAGAAGGGAATCACAATCCACTCTAGTATTCTTGCCTGAAGAATTCCATGGACAGAGGAGCCTGGCGGGCTACAGTTCATGGGGTTGTAGCGTCGGACACAACTGAGTGACTAACACCCTGTTTAAAAGCTCCACTTTCAAAGTATGAGGTACATCCAAGGTGAAACTCATACTGTATTGTATTGGTTTGTGACCCTTCCCATGTCTGTCATTAACATAGCACATCCCTCACCCAGTAACCCATGGAGTAGGAGACTTCTACAGCAACTCCCTATTCACCAGGTAATGGCCTCTACCAAGTCATTAGAAAACAGTTGACTACTTCATCTGACAAATGAGGGAGGTCGGCTTTACACATAATGATGGGGCATTCACCTGACTTACCCTTATTCCCTGCACTGGTTCCCTTGGGCCTCCTCAAAAGCCTGCCTGTCTGAGGATGCAGCCAAGGGCTTGGTCCTGTGAGACCTCCTCTCGGCTCTTACTTGTGTGATTTTGGAAGGATTCCACCTCTCAGTTCTCCCAGATATTTTTCCATCTCTTCAGTGGTTGAGATCCCAACCTAGAGCTCTTGGATCTCAGAGGCACTGAGAAACAGGTCCCTGCTTTTTATTAGCTGTTGTCCTTGGAAAGACTTAAAGTGTCCTTGTAACATCCAAGACCACATTAATCTTTATGAGAAGAGTAAAGGTTGCCAAAATGAAGATTCAATATGAGGCTTCAAGTGACTAGTAAAAAAAATAACATAAAAAATAAGTAACAACAAAAGTGGCTTGACTGGTCCACACCTAGTGGAGCCTGAGAACGAGCTGAGTTCCTCCGGCCTGGCTGAGTACCTGAGATAAATTCTAAAAATGGCCCCAATTCTTCAGCAGTCCGAAATCCACTCATGTTTCCTTGTAACTTTACAGAGTCCTTCCATTCTGGTATTTCTGGCTTACCCTGTTGCTCTGACCTTAACTGAGTGCTTTGCTTTGTGAAAGTAGTGTAGCAGCTCTCTTGGAAAAAAAAAATATATTGTGATTTGTACTGTTGGCTGATTTTTAAATACCAGTCTACCAGCAATTTAATAACTGACTCACAGGCTTTCTGAATATTTTACAGCTGGTTCTCACAAGCTGTAAGCGCCAGCTCCAGCCGACTGTTGGTCTGTGCCTATAGGATGTTAGCAAACATGTGTGTTGAAGTTTATTTATTTATTTATTTTTGGCAAAAACCACTATAATAATGTAACGTAATTAGTCTCCAATTAAAATAAATTAATTGATTAAAAAAAAAAAAAAAGAAAGCAGCACAGCAGGATGACCCAGGGCCTTGGGGATGAATCCAGGCCCATCATGCTGGGCCCTCATTGAACGGCTAAATACATCTTTGATACTTGTTCTCCCTGTATCTGTAAGTCAAGCTGACAACTTTGGGGGAATTACACTGTCTGAGTCTGCTCAGCTGCCGTAACAAAATACAATAGATGGAGTGCTTAAACAATAGGAATTTATCTCTCAAAGTTCTAGAGGTTATAAGTCCAAGACCAGGGTCCAGTATGGTGAGATTCTGGGTAGAGCTCTCTTCTTGGCTTGTAGGCAGCTGCCTCCTTGCTGTGTCCTCAAGTGGTGAAGAAAGAGCTCTGGTGTCAAAGTTTAAAAAGAGCTTCTGAGATTGGTCTTGCTCACTCTTGCTCCTTTACCATTGCCAGGATTGCCTGGCTAAGCCTCTTGAAAGATAAGAGACATATGAGGCAGGGAGCCCCAGTGGCCCCAGCTGATAGCCACGTGACTCCCAACTGACCTCAGACCCACAAGTAAGGAACAAACTGTTACGTGTCACTGAAGCTGTGTAACAAACGAAGCTGTGTGGTCGTTTGTTACACAGCATTATTGCATTAAGAAATAATGGATACAGCACTCCATAGCAGTAACTCTTGTAGGACAGAGCTTTCCACACCTCTCTTCCCCTTTTGACCCCACCCTCTTCAGGATGGGCATCTGATATGCATCAAAGAGTAATAGCCCACCCTGCCCCCTCTCCCACTGGAGGTAGAAACTTTGGGTGGAGCAGCAAAGTTTTTCCTCCCTTAGAAAGTCTTGAAAGTTCTCCTTCCATGAGGTTACTTTGAACGGTGGGGCCTGGGCCATGTTTTGCATGTGCTTTTGTTTTGCATGGGAGGAACTTGCAGAGAGCTAAATTTGCCAGTGAGAGGTCTCTGGAGAAAGAGCAGCAATAAATTGCACAGAGCTTTCTGTTATCAGGTTTTGAAGATAGCATTCTTTAAAGGATGGCCTGCAAACATTTCAGGCAGAGGGAATAGCAATCACAAAACCCTTAAGGAGTGTGTTTAAAACTGGCCCACACCCTATATCAACCAATGACAAACATTCAGTAGGTTCATTAGTATGTACTGGTCACCTTAGTTAGATAGACGTACACACTAGGGTGTGCACTTGGTGTGCATTCATCTTCACCTGCGAAGGTTCAGGCAGGTGGAATGTTATGCACAGACACGGTAGCCCCTGGACATTTTGGTGTGCTCCATCAAGTTCCTACTGTCAGCCTCTGCATCCTGGGCATGAGGGCTTTTCTTCAGCCCAGCAAGGTATCCATCCACGTGCATGGCAGGCTACAGGAGCAGTCCTCAACCCAGACTTCTGGGAATCTGTATATAAATACCCCAGTTCCCTTGCATACTGGGCTGGGATGGTTGAGAGGCACCCATTCTGCTTAATTTCTTGGAGTTCTGTAGGACCAAGCTGCGGGAGCCCATAGTGCTAGTGGGCTGTATCTATTGCCTTCGTTTCCCCATATCCCACACTTCTATCCATATTCTCTGCACCCCCAAATAAGTTACTTGTATTTAATTATTTGTCTTAGGATCTGCTTCTGGGTGAACTCAAACTAAGACTGGTACAATAAAAGTAAACTCCAATTCTAACAAGTAAACCAACATTTGGCAGTCAGAAGTCAGGTTTACAACCAGTTCTATGATTCTTGGCATTCCTCCTAACACCTTACATGGAAGATTTCCTCTGTGGCAGATGCAAAAGTACTCTGAGTACTAGACCAGGTCATGGGGCATCTATGAAGTGGGGGGATCCAGGGACAACCACGTTAGGACCTAGAGTGTTGATCTGATGATGCTGACCAGATCTCCGGACGTTATTTTCTTCAGGGCAGTGGAGCCTTAACAATATTTCTAACTAATCACCTATATTGAAATTCTCTCATCTTACCAATAATAATCAGCTGTCTCTTTTGGTAATTAACTCAGCTTTTGGATAATAATATTTTAAGTGCTAAGTAATCATCACTTAATGAATCTTGATTAGGATCTCTCATATTGTAGTTAACCATCCCTGGGCTATTAAGATTTGATAGAGGAAATTGAAATGCTGACTGCCTCAAGGGTGTAAATTACAGTTAACTTGCAAGAACACACACACACACACACACACACATTCACATTCACAATTTCTCTCTCATACATGCATACATAAATGCATGTATAAACATGTCACATTTTTCACTAATTCCCCCACCCTTGCCAATGCAGTATAGCAGTAGGAATGACCTTGCGTGTTCAGACAGTAGAATGAGGGGAGTGTGGCCAGTGCATAGGGAACATTATGAGTGAGGTTTGAGGAACCAAACAACACAGGACCTTTATAAGGAGAGCCAGTAATTTGGGTTTGGTTCAAAGTGCAATGACCAGCCACTTCAGCAGGAAGAGATGTGCTGAGCAAAGAATGGGTTTTGGAAGTAGGCCTGGGGAAGAATGAAAGCAGGAGGGCTCATTAGGAGATGAGAGGTCATTATGGTTTGGAATTGTGGGCAAGCTGGAGAGATGGAGAGAGGTAGGAAGATTGGGAATACAGTTTGGAAATACAATAGGAAAAAAACTAGTTGCTGATGAATTGGACGAGGGGATGACACCAAAGCAAGAAAAAATGGTTCTGAAGGGTTGGGTCTGGTGATAGAACCAGGTAAAAAGGAAGAACACATGTGTAGGGGAGAGCTGAGAAAAGCTTTATTTTGGCCATGTTATATGTAAGATGTCTTTTAGATATCCATCCATTCATTCGTTCAGTAAATATCTGTTGAATGCCTGTGTGTGTGTGTGTGCGTGCTCAGTAATGTCCAACTCTTTGCGACCCCAAATACTGTAGTCCACCAGGCTCCTCTGTCCATAGGATTTTTCCAGGGAAGAATACTGGAGTAGGTTGCCATTTCCTACTCCATGAGGTCTTTCCAATCCAGGGATCAAACCCAAATTTATTGTGTCTCCTGCATTGGCAGGCAGGTTCTTTACCGCTAGCATCACCTGGGAAGCCTGAGTAAGATATATCATTAAACAAAAAAGATGAAGATCCTTGAATTCTTGAATTACACTGAATTTTCAGGTAGATGAGGGGGTCTGGAATTCAACACTGTGGTCAAGCTAGTAATAACAGTTTAGGAGTCTTTCTGAGGTGGACGGGTCAGGCATCCTCACAGGCACTGGGGATGCAATCCTGGGAATGGGAATAGTAGCGGAGTCTGCATTCCATGGTGTGGGGTTATCTGTGTGCAGGCTCATTATCAAATTCATAATTTATCATCTCAGATTAAAACAAATCCATGCTTTAAAGGCCAGCATCTTTATGGACATAGTTTAACATCACATGCCAGCTCTGGATCAGTCTGTTGAGATTCAAATACCAGCTTCACCTTTATAAACTGAGTGATTTTAGGTAGATATCTCAACTGTCTAATCTCTAATTTTCTCATTGAAAAATGGAGATAATTTTGGGACTTATATTTTTAGAGAGTTACCTTAAGGATTAAATGAATTAGTATACAGAAAACTATTTAGAAGGGTTCTGACAAATACAAATTATTCAGTAAATGTTGATTTTACTTGTTATAAATGTTGCTGCTAATAGTGTTAATAAGACAAATTCCAAAATGACCTATGTCTTTAAATCAAATGGGGGAGGTGAAGAATTCCCACTAGCCTCTCTGCAGTGTTTGCCATCCAGTGCCATTTCTCAGCCCCCTTTTATTCCTCCTGGTCTCCAGTTTAGCCTAGTCTGAAAGAAGTTAGAAATACATCAACTTCTCACAGAGGCAAAGGAGTTACTCCTACAGAAGGTTCAAATTTTTTCCTCTTCCCTCCCCCACACCCTGCCCCCTCTTCTCCTTCTTGGGACTCATAAGACTACCTGGATGAAGAATATCTTATTTCTCAAAGGCAAATCCCTAATGATATTTGGCCCAAATAACCTTTCCTGCCCATGCAACTTTCACTGAGCTCATCATAGGGAGACACAATTTGCATAAGAAGTGAATCTGTAATAAATTTCGCCGTAAATTCCTTCCAACAGCATGCAAACCTTTTTAGTTCCACGGTGTGTGCTCCTGTAATGATCTCCCACCTGGCTCGGGACCTTTTTATGTGGGAACATTAAACTAATTTTGCTTGGAATGTGGGATGGTTTCTCAAGATGGCACACCTGATGCTCAAGCGCAGATCACAAGGCTCCTCGGGAAGATGGATGGATCCCTTGAGGCTCTTTAGGCACTCTGTTGCTCTCAGAACTTCCCTCAGAGCCCAGCACATCTCCCACAAACTTCTGCTTCACATTTGGTATCCCTGTGACAGTCACCAAATGATTGGGTCGGGTCAAGAAGTCAACTGACTTCCTCATATGCTTCTGCCATCACTCTGGGCTTGGGTGGGGGTGGGGCCAGCCAGGATGCCTTGGGTCTCTGTGAGGATGTGAGAGTGACTAGGATACTGATCAGAATAAAAGATTAGGTGGAATTCTTCCCCGGCCTTGGGTTAAGTGGCACATTGCATGAGTGGCTTTTGTCTGGTAGCAGCAAAAGCACTGAGTAGTGTGGTCCCTCCTCCATTGCTTATGACACGAGAATGTGCCTTCCTTCTGCTAACAGTTGATTCCTAGCTGTGCACAGAATGGTGCTACTGGAGGACCTACCGGGCCTAATTCCTGGGGGTGCTGTGACTACAGATGACGTGCATTAAATGATTTCATCTATTAGCTACCGAATGCCAGCCTGCACAGAGGACAGGGAGGCATCCAGGGGAAGCTTAGCATAAATAAAGGGTTTGACTTAATGAAAAGGATCTAAGGAAACATGTTTGCAACTGGAGAAAAAGCTAAACCAGGACCTTGTGGTATTTGTTGCCTAAATGGCAACTCCTGCTGTGTTTTTAACTTTCAGAAACCTCAGCTGAATCTAAATCTCCTGCTTATGCTTTGTGGAGTAACTCAGCTTAAAGCAAAGCCACATTATCCTGCTTGATATGGCTGGGCTATGAGTGTAGTCAGAAAACCCGGGCATGAAAGAGACTTTAAATGAACAGATGAATAGAGCAATCAAAGGGCCATCCAATCAGATCTAAGCAGATTAGAACTTCATGCAGCCTCAAACACAAAAATAGACTGAGTGCTCTGTGATTTATTAAGGTCACTCATTCAAGATGCTCATGTATCCCTGACCCTCAACTGCTGCTCTTGGGGCTGACTTCAGCTTGCACTTCTCACTGCATCAGGCAAATGAGTGTCCATGGAATGGGACCCTGACTTCTAGTATTGCTGTAGTTTGTCTCTTACTGTTGTTCATTTATAAATATTTCTGTTTAGGCTTTGATCAGCATTTTGCAATGAATATTGTGGTCATTTTCCAGATGGTGATTCTCAGCCTGAAGTGATTGTTTGGAGGTACTTGTGGTTGTCACAGTTGGTTGGAGGTGCTACTAACATCTATTGGGAACAGGCTAGGGATGTGGCTATATATTCTACAATGCATGGGAGATTTCCCGCTCCCCCCCCCCACCGACCAGCCCCACTCAACAAAGAATTATTTGACCCCAATTATTGAAAGTGATGAAGTTGGAAAATCCAGATTTAGAGTGATACTGTTGGGCATTTTTGTTTCAGAGAAAAATTTCCAAATTGCCACTGCCTTTGGCCAAGGCTACATCATGTCTTAAGTAGACTTTTTCAATAATTTCCAGTTTTCAATAATCTGATTAAATCACATTTTTGCTAAAAGTCTTTTAATGGCTTCATGTCCTTTATAGTATGTGCCTTAACATGGCAGATGACATTGACCGCCCCCTTACCTCCACACTCAATTCAGTATCAGGATGAGTCAGTACTGCCTATGTTACATATCTCCTTCCATTTGCCATCAACCAGCTCTCATGTTGTGGTAAAGAGCAAGGGCTCTGAAGTAGACAGATCTAGGGGTGCCTTCTGGTTCTTCTGTTTATTAGCTCTATGACTTTGGAAAGCTCTGTAACCTCTCTGAGTCTATGTTCTTCTGTCCATAAAAATCAAGTTCTAGAACTCCACCATGTTGTCTGGAGTAAAGCCTTGTGTGGCCTCCTGCTTGGCACACGAACAGTGGGCACTATTTTATCTCCTCAGACACCAGTATATTCAAACCAAAACTATTGCAATGATTTCTTGACTGCCCTCACTGCCTCTTCCCTTAGGATAATCTAGGAAGCAACAGTTAGAACTGGACATGGAACAACAGAATGGTTCCAAATAGGAAAAGGAGTATGTCAAGGCTGTGTACTGTCACCCACTTATTTAACTTATATGCAGAGTACATCATGAGAAACGCTGGGCTGGAAGAAGCACAAGCTGGAATCAAGATTGCTGGGAGAAATATCAATAACCTCTTATATGCAGATGACACCACCCTTATGGCAAAAGGTGAAGAGGAACTCAAAAGCCTCTTGATGAAAGTGAAAGTGGAGAGTGAAAAAGTTGGCTTAAAGCTCAACATTCAGAAAACGAAGATCATGGCATCCAGTCCCATCACTTCATGGGAAATAGATGGGGAAACAGTGAAAACAGTGGCAGACTTTATTTTTCTGGGCTCCAAAATCACTGCAGATGGTGACTGCGGCCATGAAATTAAAAGACGCTTACTCCTTGGAAGGAAAGTTATGTCCAACCTAGATAGCATATTGAAAAGCAGAAACATTACTTTGCCAACAAAGGTCCATCTAGTCAAGGCTATGGTTTTTCCTGTGGTCATGTATGGATGTGAGAGTTGGACTGTGAAGAAGGCTGAGCTCCGAAGAATTGATGCTTTTGAACTGTGGTGTTGGAGAAGACTCTTGAGAGTCCCTTGGACTGAAAGGAGATCCAACCAGTCCATTCTAAAGGAGATCAGCCCTGGGATTTCTTTGGAAGGACTGATGCTACAGCTGAAACTCCAGTACTTTGGCCACCTCATGCAAAGAGTTGACTCATTGGAAAAGACTCTGATGTTGGGAGGGATTGGGGGCAAGAGGAGAAGGGGATGACAGAGGATGAGATGGCTGGATGGCATCACTGACTCGATGGACATGAGTCTGAGTGAACTCCAGGAGTTTGTGATGGACAGGGAGGCCTGGCGTGCTGCGATTCATGGGGTCGCAAAGAGTTGGACACGACTGAGCAACTGAACTGAACTGAACTGATGTATGTAATTTTTTCATGGAGATGAATTGAGGGAAACTTAAAAGAATCTGTTGGTCAGAGTTTTTGTTTCTTATTCAAAAAGAAAATAATAGCTTTAGTAAGTTTCAAAGGAAAATACATGGATTCTTCTAAGTTAGAGGAATTGATACATGAAATTGAAGAATTTCAATGAGAAAACTGCTTTTTTAAAAGCTACTGGCAAGTGAATAGCTAGATATGATTGAGAGTAGTAACATGAAACTGGCTTCCTACTCTTTCATCCTTAAATTAGATCAGACTTTATTACCAAGCTGGGGTCACTGTGTGCAGCCCCTGGGTCCAAGGTGCTCGCTGCTAATCTGGTCTGTCCATCACACATCTGAGTTGGATATCACCCTTAGAAACAAGTGAAATTGTGCTCAGGCCCACCAGAAAACCATTCATGAGTCTCTCCAGTTTCTCAGTATGTGTCCAGTGCCTCCACCACTCAGCCCCATCCTTCTTTCCTAGTGTTTTCACACTTTGTTCCCTTCCTGACCTACTCCAGCTATTCAACCAGTGCTCATTAGTCTTCTTTCCAACAAAAGGGAAAAAAATTGCATATTTATTAACAAATTATATATACACATATGTACACGTTTATTAACAAGTTAATATATTTATATATTAACTGCCTCAAGATTGTTAGGATCAAATGAGCCTATGTGTATTAAGACATTTTTATAAGCTGTACACTATTTTCAAGCAGTGTGTGCTGCTATAATTATTGTTCGGTGGTAAAACCCAAATGCTCTTGTCACACAGATACAGTTCATGTGTCCCCACCATTTCCTAGATGCCATGCTGCAGGGGCTAAAAGCTTTGGAGCAAGTTACATCACTTCTTTGCCTCAGGTTTTCTTCTCTCTTTTTTTTTCATTTTATGATCTTCAGGATGAAGATATAAGTAAATGAGATAGTGTCGATAGTTTTCTTAGTTTAGTACCTGGCACATTAGAAATGCTTCCTAGGTGGCTCTGTGGGTAAAGAATCTGCCTACAATGCAGGAGAGGCAGACAGACACGAGTTCGAGTCCCAGGTCGGAAAGGTCCTCTGGAGAAGGGCATGGCAATCCACTCCAGTATTCTTGCCTGGAGAATCCCATGGACAGAGAATCTGGTGGGCTACAGTCCATGAGGTTGCACAGAGTCCAACATGACTGAAGCGACTTAAGAAGCATACATGACAAAAAAATAAATTATTTCTCAGTTTGGCAAATAATGACAGAATGTCAGAGAAACATATTACCTCTCTCCTGCATGCATTTCTCTAAAGAAAAGTTGACATTTTGACAACAGATGAGCTGTTGGTTTATAGCAGCACCCTTTACAGAATGGGATAGTTTTCTTTTTATACCTCCTATGGTTCTGTATGCCCAGGTCTTTTCCTGTAGGTCAGCATCTGAAAACCAGCTCTCCTGCCTGACTGAAGAGGGTCCAGTCTGCTTAGATAATAAAATGCTTCAGAATTTGGCCCACAGTAAAGACAGATGCTCTCTAAGGTTGAGTGCAGAAACATGATCTCTCTTCTGCACAAATATTCTTGGTTACTTTTTTTTGTTGTTACAGAAAATATATATATGTTCATCTCTAACTACCATGAGATTATCACTTGTCATTTACTGTCTGTCCCACTAAATTTCTACTACAACTACTTTGAAGTTTTGGTGGTTCTAAAACTTTGATTTTATGATCTTTCAGGTCATAAACTATTTCCAGTGATACTTTTTTATCTTTGATGGAGAAGCCATTGATTAATGGGTTCCTATAAATTCCTAAAATCATTTTAACAGTTAAAGCTATTTTTCTATTATAGTTACAAGTCTGGGAGTAGGTGGAAGTTACCAAATCCAGACACTCCAAGGCAGAGGCCAGGCAGATACTCTAAATGAGCTGGTGAATCAGGCTGGAGCTGCACCAAGGGGAAGAGATGTGCCCACGGGGTGTTGCAGCTAGCTATAGAGGAGAGTTACCTATAGCCAGGGTTGCTATACCTTATGACCACCCTCATGGCAGAAAGTGAAGAGGAGCTAAAGAGTCTCTTGATGAAAGTGAAAGAGGAGAGTGAAAAAGCTGGCTTAAAACTCAACATTCAAAAAACTAAGATCATGGCATTTGGTCCCATCACTTCATGGCAAAGAGATGGGGAAACAATGGAAATAGTGACAGACTTGATTTTCTTGGGCTCCAAAATCACTGTAGATGGTGACTATAGCCATGAAATTAAAAGATACTTGCTCCTTGGAAGAAAAGCTATGATCAACCTGCTGCTGCTGCTGCTAAGTCGCTTCAGTCGTGTCTGACCATGTGTGACCCATAGACGGCAGCCCACCAGGCTCCCCCGTCCCTGGGATTCTCCAGGCAAGAACACTGGAGTGGGTTGCCATTTCCTTCTCCAATGCATGAAAGTGAAAAGTGAAAGTGAAGTGGCTCAGTCGTGTCTGACTCTTAGTGACCTCGTGGACTGCAGCCTACCAGGCTCCTCCGTCCATGGGATTTTCCAGGCAAGAGTACTTGGAGTGGGGTGCCATTGCCTTCTCCGTGACCAACCTAGATAACATACTAAAAAGCAGAGACATTACTTTGCCGACAAAGGTCTATAGAGTCAAAGCTGTGGTTTTTCCAGTAGTCATGTATGGATGTGAGAGTTGGACCATAAAGAAAGCTGAGCGCCAAAGAATTGATGCTTTTGAACTGTGGTGTTGGAGAAGACTCTTGAGAGTCCCTTGGACTGCAAGGAGATCAAACCAATCCTAAAGGAAATCAACCCTGATTTCAATATTCCTTGGAAGGACTGATGTTGAAGCTGAACCTCCAGTACTTTGGCCACCTGATACAAAGAGCTGATTCATTAGAAAAGACCCTGATGCTGTGAAAGATTAAAGGCAGGAGGAGAAGGGAACAACAGATGAAGAGATTGTTGGATGGCATCACCGACTTAATGGACATGAGTTTGAGCAAGCTCTAGGAGATGGTGAAGGACAGGGAAGCCTGGCATGCTGCAGTCCATGGGGTCGCAAAAAGTCAGTTTGACTGAGTAACAACAATGAGTCCTCCAGAAAAGGCAGAAATGAAGAATGTTGAGTCAAAGTTCCTGGTTCTTAAGTGTAGACAACTCTTTTTAAAATGCTGTGAGGACTAAACAAATGTGTTGGTGGGCTTCTCTGACCATCACTTTGTGACCTCTTGTGTATGCGATTTTATACCAACTCAATTCTCAGTTTAGTAGGCAAATTAAAAGTCTTCACCAGAGCAGAGGAGTGACTGTTTCCTAATGGAAAGCAAGCAGGAGTTTTCACCAAGCAATGCTCTTGGACCATTAGAACTACGGTAATACTCAGGAAGGATGTTTGGTGTGTTAGTAGGGCTGTCTCTGAACTTCTCAAACTCTTTAATGTGGATAATTATAACTGGGAAGGAAGGGAGAGGGAATAAGCCAGGTAATACCCCTGATTGTTGTTTTTTCTTGAAAGTTGTTCTTTGACGCATTATGTCTTATTAGCTGTCTTCTGTAAGTATTTCAGTACATGATCAGGTTAATAGATGGTGATTCCATCTAGTGAACTAAAAATCAAACAAAACACATCTGTTTATTCTGAGGCTACTAGTGAAGCAAAGGGTTGTTTTTCTCAAACCGCTAATCATCAGTAAACAGAAGTCCCTCTGTTTGAGGCTGGATTGGAGTTTTACTCTGAGCAGATCCTGCTGGTCGCTTAACCAATATCCATTTTCCCATTCTTCTTTTGCATCAGAATTGATCAGAGTTTTGGGTGGGAAGAATAACAGCATGTCCAGAAAAAGAACAAAAACTCAATGAAAGAAACATTCCACTTCTGCCTCTTGCCCTAGAGTAGCCATGTGACTTGCTTCTGGCCAAAGAGAAGTCAGAAGAAATTGCTGGATGAGGCTTCCAGAAAAGGCTTTTAAGAAGGGAGAGATTCACTGGACATGCACTCTATGTCTCTCATCTTCTCTCTTCATTCTGTCTGAAACATGTAAACAATAATGTTATACTGGTTTTTTTTTTTTTTTTTTTTTTTATCAATTTGTTGTCTGTTGTACACCTCTGAAACTGTTTTCCTATTGTTTGGCTGTATTTTTTTGTCTTGTCTTTTTTTGTGGGCCTGATTTTGTAATATTATTTTGATTGGGAGCATAAAAAGTTTTCAGTCTTACTTATGGAATGGTTTATCACAATTTGATTATTATCATTAGTAAACAGTAACCATAAATATAGACCTCTATGATTTTTTTAGGGATGCCCTTCTTCCTTAAGCACTGATTAAGATTGTGTCAGACCAGGAATTCATTTCTGTTAGATTTAATTTCACATAATTACCATCAAAAAAGAACAAAGAACCCTAGGATTGTTTATGATGGCATCAGTGCATTTATGAAATGTGTTCCTGAAAGGAGAGAACCTCCATTTTGATGGCATCAATAAGATCCTAGTCCTCTAATCCTCTGCTTATAATTTTGCACATTGAATGACTGACAGGATATTCCACAGCCCAAGATCTGGCATGGCCGTTTTAACCCATGTCTCTCTCATTTTCCACTTTACCCAGGGCTGGGCCCCATAGGACTCATTCATGTTGTGACCTGACCTTTGTCTCTGTGTCTCTGTATTATGGTGCTGGATGAGTTGGCATTTTGGGCTATGAGAGAATTCTGGCAGTTGCTCCTATGCCTGGATGGCTAATAATGACTTAACTAGATAAAGAAGTGATTGTAAACCATATAAGCATATCTTCCTGAATTCAATCAACATGTATGCCCATCCATAATGGCCACTTGGAAGCCACACTTTTGTTAGGGGAAGTGTAACGGAGAAGCAGCTAGAGTGGAAACAGACAGTAGCACTAACAGATTACAGTTAGCATATTCTGTTTTCACAAATTTACAAGGTCTGATACCATATGAACATGAAGGCAAGACCGTGGATGGGGCCTGTGCAAGCTTAAGATTTGTTTGCTTCTGGTTAAAATTGCCTCTGCTTAAAACTTGAACTGACATAGACATGCTGCCTTTCAAGGGTAGAACTCTAATTAATATCTGTGGAGAAATACATTTCTGCCCTGTTCTTTCTCATAGAGATACCTAGGGGTAGAGTGTCTGGAAAAATATAAACTTCAAAGCATTTTTCACTTCTGTGTCACTCAAAGATAAATTTGGAAGTGAGGAAATATATTTAGGCTAAGTACATACGTACGGAAGGGATTGAATATAAAAAAATATAAAAATAGTAAAAAATATAAATATAAAAAAATAATTGAGTTTGAGGGAAGGAAACATTTCTATTATCTATCATGGTATCATAAACCATCACACACATAATAGCTTAAAATAAAATCTATCATTTATTCTTTCTCATGATCCTGTGAATTGGCTGAGCTCAATTGGGATGTTCTTCTGCTCCATGTGATATCAACTGAGGCTGCAACATCTGGAGGCTCAACTATTCTGGTACATCCAGTGTCACTCACATGGTTGGCAGTTGGTTCTACAAGCTAGGAGGTGGCTTGAGGTTGTTGGCCATAGGGCATTGGTCTTCCACGCGGCTTGTCAACTTTGTGTGAGCTTCTTTTTTTTTATTTTTTAAAAAATTTATTTGTTTTAATTGGAGGCTAATTACTTTACATTATTGTATTGGTTTTGCCATACATCAACATGAATCCGCCTCCATGGTATTTAAGATAGTTTTGGAGGGAGTGTTAGAACAAAAGTGTAAATTGTAGATATTTTAGGACCCAGCCTTAGAAAGTTAAACAGCATCATTTCCAAAACATATGAATCAAAGCAAGTCACCATACAACGTAGATTCAAGAAGAGGAGAAACAGATTCCGCTTTTTGATGGCAAGAGTGGCAAAGGATTTATGGCCACCACAGGGCATAAGGATATTCAAAGTTTTGCATTCTTACTGAGTAGTCACTTGACATCTGGATTATGAAAACAGAAATAAATAAGGATAGGAGGATAATGACTGACACATAGTAGGTGCTTAAAAATAGCTTGTTAACATAAAATATATGAGCCAGGTTTTTTAGTCTATGACTTTTAACATCTGTAGTATTATATTTTCCAAAATATTTATATTTTCAAATGCTCTGTTCTAGTCTCACATCATTCATCAAGTTGAATCCTGTTTTTGGTTCAGAAAATCTGGTCCCTGTTCTTATTATAGATCATTCATCTGTGGTCTTGAGTTGGCCGGCTCTCTGGCAGTTGAGTTTCATAGGGTTATTTAGAGCCCTGTTGCTTTCTTTTCCACTTTTCTTTGCTTAATAGACATTTTGGGGCAGAGGCAGGTGAGGGGGACTCCAAGGTTGAGGTTTCTTGTAGACTATAGGCTTGAAGGCATTCTTCTACTCTGAGGCAATCTGTCAAAAGAGGCAAGCAATCCTACAGTGGGAATAATAACTGCAACCATAGCACATGTTTGTATTTCTACTGACAATTAAGATGAGGGGGAAACCAATTTTCAAAACAAAAAATGTTTGGAATATGGAAAGGGAATAAGGGGTTTGTTTGTCTAAATGAAATATTGGTTTGAGTGTAAGAGGAAGCCTTGAGAACCATAAAGATGAGGTGGGAATAAAAACCCTTGATGCATGCACAACTCACCTGGGATTAAAAGCCAAGGCCATCCTAGAACCTGATACAACCATTCATGTTGTAATCTAAAGCCCTGTCAATCTATCACAGGTGCACACCACATGACCAGGTGGGGGAAAAGAAGGTGAAGCCAACTGGGAAGAAATGTGGCAGTTTCATCTTCATAATACATACATCCCTAGGTGCGAGTATGCATCTGGTTTCTATTTCAGAACTTTTTACTAGTAGCTTTACGAAAAGTAGGGCAGACAATTCTGTGAGTTAGGGAGAACATATGTTGACACAGGGCTGGGAGGGACATGGCGTGGCCGTGATGGTGAGGGCCCTACGGATGGGGACCAAGAGGATGAAACTAAGGGGTCTGGGACGAAGTGTTCAGACTTGAAGCTGGGCCATCTAAACAGTCATATGTTGCTTGGCACTGCTAAATCTTTAGGGAGTCCATAGAATTTTGAAGACATGGATTTAAAAAATTGTTTTGAGGATGATTGCATTTTGGATAGAGCTAAAATGCCTTTCTGATGTGGAACAGATGAAAAATCATTGAATTCTGTAGCTGGAAGGGGTTTGAAAGTCATCGAGCACAGCTCTTCATTGACAGGGCCAGTCCCTAATGGCCTGGCACGTCCAGTGGATTATTGGTCCTGCCCAGGGTTACAGAGTTTGTGTTTGAGGCAACCTAGAGACCCACATTCCTGCCCTCTATGCAGGACTCTTTTCTTAAACGTGTACTGCTCTGTGGAGCATCAGCCATGTGAATGTGTTAAGACCCCTCTGGTCCCAGATTTCTGGGCCACTGCCCTGGTGATCAACTGGCATTTGTCCAGTGCCCTTTGTTGAAATTCACATTTGGGAACATTTTTCTTATTCTCAGGTGAGGTGAAACCATGGTTGTAGTGGTGCTGAAAACCTCTCTCAATGGTTTTACAACATGAAAATATACTAGTTTTCCTCCAGAAAGTCATTATCTCCACTTCTGTAAGGAGATGCTTGGATACCGCCTCCCATATACACACTCCAGGACAATCCCTCTTCACCAGTGCACCCATGGGATTGGCCCTGAGATCTTCATTTGGTTATATTTGTGTATTGATGAAGGCTTTGTTAAAGACCTATTTTAGACAAAGGACCATAATGGGTACTATAGCGGTGACATATTAAATGAGTGTAAGCTCTGAACTGCTTTTTTTAATTAATTTTTTTTCTGGATGCACTGGGTCTTTGTTGCTGTTCATGGGCTTTCTCTAGTTGTGATGTGTGGGTTTCTCATCATGGTGGCTTCTCTTCTTGTGGAGCATGGGCTCTAGGTGTGCAGGCTTCAGTATTTGTAGCATGTGGGCTCAGTAGTTGTGGTACTCAGGGCCAGTTGCCCTGAAGCATGTGGAATCTTCCCAGACCAGGATCGAAGCTGTGTGCCCTGCACTGGAGGGCAGATTCTTAACCACTGGACAGTCAAGGAAGTCTTAGCCCTGAACTTAAGAAATAGACTGTTTAGTAGGGTTGAAGGTATCACACCATTAAAAAAAAAAAAAAAATGCGTTTTAAGTATTTATCCAGAAAAGACAAGAGGAGTTTGATTTTATAGCTGAGAGTTTTGATCTGGGCCTATGCTATGCTAAGTTACTTCAGTCGTGTCCGACTCTGTGTGACCCCGTAGATGGCAGCCCACCAGACTCCCCCGTCCCTGGGATTCTCCAGGCAAGAACACTGGAGTGGGTTGCCATTTCCTTCTCCAATGCATGAAAGTGAAAAGTGAAAGTGAAGTCACTCAGTCGTGTCTGACTCTTAGCGACCCCATGGACTGAAGCCTACCAGGCTCCTCCATCCATGGGATTTTCCAGGCAAGAGTACTGGAGTGGGGTGCCATTGATCTGGGCCTAGGAAGTTTAATAAGATGTGGTTGTGGAGGAAGGAGGAGCAGCATTCAGATGGAAAAGACTATGTGAGCAAAGGCGCCGTCTTCCCATCTCTAGAAAGTCTCAGAGGAGAGGGGACTGGGCTGTCCCTGCTGCTGCTGCTGTCACCCCACTAGCAATTCTCCCAACTCTTCCATTAAAAAGAGAATAATTTTCCAAAGTTCCCTTTTCTCTTCTTCTGCAACACTCATCTCTGGCATTTTAACTAGACATCAGTAAGGAAGAAACTAGGAAACTAATTTGCTTTTTTAAATACTTAGCATCATATTATTATCTGAATCTGTAAGAGTTCCTTAAAAAAAAAAAAAAAAAAAGTACAGCTGCTGCTGCTGCTAAGTTGCTTCAGTTGTGTCCGACTCTGTGCGACCCCATAGACGGCAGCCCACCAGGCTCTGCCATCCCAGGGATTCTCCAGGCAAGAACACTGGTGTGGGTTGCCATTTCCTTCTCCAATGCATGAAAGTTACTTTTCAAAAGTACCGCTGGTGCCTCCTAAATGTCAAAATAGAAGTTTTTCCCCCAAAGCATATAATTTTGCAGTCTTTGACGCTTTCCCATGTTCTGCTTGGTTTTGTTCATCTTGAACCTTTCATTGCATGCTCTTGAGCATCTAGCAGATTTGATGACATAGGACTGCTTCTCTGAATATAGAAGCCTCTGGGAACTCTTTCCCTGTGTGGCTCTAGTGGGTTCAAAAAGGCTAACTTGCTTGTCTTGGAAGGACACCCAAACGAAACCTTCCAGTAACATGTCAAGGACTGGTGGGCCCGAATGTGTGCTGTTGGAGTGTCGAGTTGACACAAGCATCTGTCAGGCCTGCCTTTTTATGACTCCCTCCAGACAGCTTGAAAAGAGATGAAAAGGTTTATTGAATTCAGGGAAGAAAGTGGTCAGGAAAGAGCATGAGGAGGGTGAGGCTCTTGCCGAGCTCAAGTTCCCCTCTGATATCTCAGAACATGTGGTTTCTTTGCTCGCCAAGTGAAGTGTGTGGTTTGTATTCTCTGTCTGTCTGCCTCTGTCTTTATCTCCATTTCTGTCTCTCTCTCTCTGGGAGCCATATTTGTGTATTCTCCTTGGAATCTGTTGCCTTTTATTTCTTTGTTTTTGGGGGACTTGTAGTCAGCCTCTATACCTTCCTAATGTTATTTCAAATAGGGGCAGTCTTTGTGTAGCCCTGCGTTTTTGTAGTCCTTTCTGGAAGGTAGAAGAGGGATGGGAATGATATTGTCATCTTTGTGCAAACCCCTTACCCTCCTCTTGCTGCTGCTGCTGCTGCTAAGTCGCTTCAGTCGTGTCCGACTCTGTGCGACCCCATAGATGGCCTCCTACCAGGCTCCTCTGTCCCTGGGATTCTCCAGGCAAGAGCACTGGAGTGGGTTGCCATTTCCTTCTCCAGTTAGAACTCCATAAAGCTCTTTGCTTTTCTTCTTCTGCAGCTCTTTGTGCTCTGTGGCCTCTTTTGATGACCCTCTTACTGCATTTTGGGCTTCCCTGGTGTCTCAGACAGTAAAGAATCTGCCTCCAACGTGGGAGACAAGGTTTGATCCCTGGATTGGAAAGATCCCCTGGAGAAGGAAATGGCAACCCATTCCAGTATTCTTGTCTGGAGAATTCCATGGACAGAGGAGCCTGGTGGGGTATAGTCCATGGGGTCACAAAGAGTGGGGCATGACTGAGTGACTAACACTGAATTTTACCTGACTAACCATTCAATCCCAACGTGAAGTTTCAGCTTTATCCTAGGCTCAAGGAGAAACTCAATCTTCAATTGGAGCAATTTTAGGAATACTAGTTTAGCTCACATTTCTCAAAATAAGGTCTTTTTGCTGCCACTTGAGACCTGACTCTGGGACTGTTCATTTGTTTGTTCACTCATTCAGCAAGTATATATTGATTATATACTAGTCTGAGGCATTGTCTTAGTATCTGGGGACATTGTAGGAAAAAAAGCAGACAAAATGTTTGCCCTCAAGTAAGACAGATGACAACTCAACAACGAAGTAAGCTATGTATAAAGTATATTAGATAGTAATCAGTTTTAAAGAAGATGACAGCAAGGATTACTCCCAGGAAATAGAGAAAAAGTTGAAGAGATGCTTTTAATTGATACATCAATTAGAGAATGACCCAAAGTAATAAGGTTTCCAGAAACAGAAATGGAAGAGAGGGAAATTTTTGAGAAATGATACGAAAATATTTTCCATAATGGAAGGAACATGAATTTCCATATTGCAAAATTCCACTTAGTCCCTGAAACCATGACTAGAACCAGGACACATTCTTATGTCAAGGATGAAGAGGTAATTCTGAAATCTGTACTATTTTTCTGTATTCCACATAAATGTGTTAATATGCATTATCTGTTTTTCTCTTTCTGATATTTTTCACTCTGTATACAGTCTCTAGGTCCATCCACATTTCTGAAAATGGCACAGTTTTGTTCCTTTTTATGACTGAGTTATATTTCACTGTCTATATGTACCACATGTTTTTTATCCATTCCTTTGTTGATGGACAGTTAGGTTGCTTCCATGTCTTGGCTATTGTAGATAGACCTGCAATGAAATAGTTTCATATCAGAAGAACAGACAAGTAAGATGAAAGTGGTTGCTTTCTAGGAAAGAAGATGGTAGTGAGTGAGGGAATAGTGAGTCAGGGGACTGTTACTCTTTAATATATACCTTTTAGTATCTTTGTCTCTAAAAGCTATATATATATATAGCTTTTAGAGACAAAGATATGTATATGTATATACATATATATACATAAAGATATATATATGTGTATATATATATACATATATATATATATATATATGACTATGTAAGCAACAAATTCAAGAAAATTAAAAATAAATGAATGAATGAAGTGAGATGAAGGGCAGAGAGTTTGCTCTATCTGGGCATATGAGTGGCAGAAAAAAAGGAAATTTGCTTCCCAAAAGGTACACTCAGTTTACACAGGGTCAGTATATCCGTTCACAGGAGTTTACACTTTCTTTCCTTATCGTTGTTGTTCAGCCACCCAGTTATGTCTGACTCTTTGTGACCACATGAACTGCAGCACAACAGGCCTTTCTTTCCTTCACCACCTCCCAAAGTTTGTCCAAGTTCATGTCCATTGCATTGGTAATGCCGTCCAGCCATCTTATCTTCTGACACCCTCTTCTCCTTCTACCCTCAATCTTTCCCAGAATCAGGGACTTTTCTAATGAGTCAGTTCTTTGCATCAGTTGACCAAAATACTGGAGCTTCATCTTCAGCATCAGTCCTTCCAGTGAATATTCAGGGTTGATTTTCCTTAAGATTGACTGGTTTGATCTCGCTGCTGTCCAAGGGACTTTTGGGACTTCTTCTCTGGCGCCACAGTTTGAAGGCATCAATTCTTTGGCACTCCACCTTCTTCATGGTCCAGCTCTCACAACTGTATATGGCCACTGGGAAGACTGTAGCCTTGACTATACGGACCCTTTGTTGGCAGAGTAATGTCTCTGTTTTTCAACACACTGTCTAGGTTTGTCATAGCATTCCTGCCAAGAAGCAATCATTTTCTGATTTTATGGCTGCAGTCACCATTTGCAGTGATTTTAGGGCCCCCAAAATCTGTCACTACTTCAACATTTTCCCCTTCTACTTCCCATGAAGTAATGGGACTGGATGCCATGATCTTAGTTTTTTTATTATTTAGTTTTAAGCCTACTCTTTCACTCTCCTCCTTCATCCTTCGCTCTCCTCCTTCACCCTCATCATGAGGCTTTTTAGTTCCTCTTTACTTTCTTCTTCGTGGAATGTGGTATCATCCACATATCTGAGGATGTTGATGTTTCTCCCACCTATCTTGATTCCAGCTTGTAACTCATTCAGCCTGGCATTTCTCACCCTGTGCTCAGCATATAGATTAAACAAACAGGGTGACAGCAGACAGCCCTGTTATACACCTTTCTCAATCTTGAACCAATTAGTTGTTCCATACAGGGTTCTAACTGTTGCTTCTTGACCCACATACAGATTTCTCAGGGGACAGGTAAGATGGTCTGGTATTCCCATCTCTTTAAGAGCTTTCCACAGTTTGTTACTATCCACATAGTCAAAGGCTTTAGCATAGTCAATGAAACAGAGGTAGATGTTTTTCTAGAATTATCTTGCTTTCTCTATGATCCAGAAGATGTTAGAAATTTGATTTCTGGTTCCTCTTCCTTTTCTAAACCCAGCTTGGACATCTGGAAGTTCTTGGTTCACAGTGCTGAAGCCTAGCATATAAGATTTTAAGCATGACCTTACTAGCATAGGAAATGAGTGCAATTGTCTGTTGGTTAGCACATTATTTGGTACTACCCTTCTTGGGAATTGGAATGAGGATTGACCTTTTCCAGTCCTGTGTCCACTGCTGGATCATCCAGATTTGCTGACATGTTGAATCCAGCACCTTGATGGCATTACCCTAAAGGGTTTTGAATAGCTCTTCTGGAATTCCATCACATTCACTAGCTTTATTAACAGCAGTGCATCCTAAGTCTCACTTGACTTCGCACTCCAGAATGTCTGGCTCTGGCTGACTAATCATACCATTGTGGTAATCCAGTTCATTAAGATCTTTTAATACAGTTCTTCCATGTATTCTTTCCATCTCTTCTTGATCTCTTCAGCATTACCATTTCTGTCCTTTATTGTGCCCATCTTTGGGCAAAATGTTCCCCTGATATTTCCAGTTTTCCTGAGTCTTTCCCCTTCTGTTGTTTTCTTCTAGTTTTATGCACTGCTCATTGAAGGAGTCCTTTTTGTCTCTCCATGCTGTTCTTTGGAACTCTGCATTTAGGGATGTACCTTTCCCTTTCTCCCTTACTTTTTGCTTCTCTTCTTTCTTTAGCTATGTGTAAAGTCTGCTCAGATAAGCCTTCTTGCTTTTCTCTTTCTTTGGGATGGCTTTATTTGCTGCCTCCTGTACAATATTATGGACTTCTGTCCATAGTTCTTCAGGCACACTGTTAACTAGATCTCATCCCTTGAATCTATTCATTACCTCCACTGCATATTCATAGGGGATGTGATTTAAGTCATACCTGGCTGACCTAGTGGTTTTCCCCACCTTCTTTATTTAAGCCTGAATTTTGCTACGAGAAGCTGATGATCTGAGCCACAGTCAGCCCCAGGTCTTGTTTTGGCCGACTCTGTACAGCTTCTCTCCTTGGAAGGAAAGTTATGACCAACCTAGATAGCATATTGAAAAGCAGAGACATTACTTTGCCAACAAAGGTTCGTCTAGTCAAGGCTATGGTTTTTCTAGTGGTCATGTATGGATGTGAGAGTTGGACTGTGAAGAGGGCTGAGCACCGAAGAATTGATGCTTTTGAACTGTGGTGTTGGAGAAGACTCTTGAGAGTCCCTTGGACTGCAAGGAGATTCAACCAGTCCATCCTAAAGGAGATCGGTCCTGGGTGTTCTTTGGAAGGAATGATGCTAAAGCTGAAACTCCAGTACTTTGGCCACCTCATGCGAAGAGTTGACTCATTGGAAAAGACTCTGGTATTGGGAGGGATTGGGGGCAGGAGGAAAAGGGGACGACAGAGGATGAGATAGCTGGATGGCATCACTGACTCGATGGACGTGAGTCTGAGTGAACTCCGGGAGTTTGTGATGGACAGGGAGGCCTGGCGTGCTGCGATTCATGGGGTCGCAAAGAGTCGGACACAACTGATCGACTGAACTGAACTGAACTGAACTGTACAGCTTCTCCATCTTCGGCTACAAAGAATATAATTGATTTGATTTCACTATTGACCATTTGATGATGTCCATGTGTAAAGTTGTCTCTTGTGTTGTTTAAAAGGGGCATTTTCTATGACCAGTTCGTTCTCTTGGCAGAATTCAGTTAGCCTTTGTCCTACTTCATTTTGTTCTCCAAGGCCAAACTTAACTGTTACTCCAGGTATCTCTTGACTTCCTACTTTTGCATTCCAATTCCCAATGATGAATAGAACATCTCTTTTTGGTGTTAGTTCTAGGAAGTCTTTTAGGTCTTCATAGAACTGATCAGCTTCAGCTTCTTTGGCGTCAGTAATAGGGGCATAGACTTGAATTACCGTGATATTGAATGGCTTTCCTTGGAAATGAACCGAAATTCTGTCATTTTTGAGGCTGAACCCAAGTACTGAATTTCAGACTCCTTTGTTGATTATGAGGGCTACTCCAATTTTACTATGGGATACTTGCCCACAATAGTAGATATAATGGTCATCTGAATTAAATTCACCCATTCCTATCCATTTTAGTTCACTGATTCCTAAGACGTTGATGTTTATTCTTACTATCTCCTGCTTGACCATGTCCAATTTACCTTGATTCATGGACCTAACATTCCAGCTTCCTATCCAATATGGTTCTTTGCAGCATCAGATTTTACTTTCTTCACCAGACACATCCAAAACTGAGCGTTGTTTCCACTTTGGCGCAGCCACTTCATTCTTTCTGAGGCTATCAGTAGTTCTTCTCCGCTCTTCCCCAGTAGCATATTAGACACTTTCTGACTGGGGGACTCATCTTCCAATGTCATATCTTTTTGTCATTTTATACAGTTCATGAGGTTATTGTGGCAAGTATACTGGAGTGGCTTGCCATGCCTTTCTTTCCTTATGGCTGCTTGAACTCACCAGGTCAAACCTGTGTCCTCCTCTCTCTGAATCAAAGGCAATAAGTAACGTACATCACCACACTTGCCAGAAAGTCTGCAGGATATTTTTTACATGAGTAGTATGGTAGCAAATAGGATTTTTTATTCTAGGGAATTCACACATTTGGCTTGGATTATAAGACATTCAAAAGTCCCTCTCAAACCATGCTGTTAGCATTTTAAAATGTTATGATCTGGATGGGAAAAACAGAGCTAACTGCTGGTATAGAGGTCAAGGGGAATTTATCTAAAGGCTTATTAGCTTTGTTCTGATCTGACCTAGCTATTTGGGTCTCAATCGTCTGCACATGCCTATTGACTTTAAACATAAAAATGAATATGTCCATATCTAGGGGCTCATGAAGTGGCAAGGTGATTTGATTCTTTGGAGGTAGTGATTCACTTCTCAACTAAGAGAGGTAAACTATTGTCATGATGAAGAGTCTGTGTGGAGACCAGAACTGTGTTAAGCTCATAACCTGAATGAACATTCTTATCTCCCCATGGCCCTTTTAAATCAAAATGGCCATTTTATGATTTTGTAAAAATTTCATGTGATATCACTGAGGAGAAAAAATTTGATTCTTTTAACAAGTCTCTTCTTTGCTAAGTGTTATGCTCGGCTCCTACAAGTGGGCTCCACAATATATTTTTGGACATCTTGTATATATCTTATAAAGAGTGAAAAGCTGACATGTTTTGTAGACTGAAGTGTCATGGTGCTTTTGGAAAATGTATGTGTAATTGATAGGCCAGTGGATGTCTAATTAGGTATACCATGTAGACTGATTCTTATTTCATCATAAATTATAGTTCACAGACGTGGTAAATGGGGCAATTCTGTGATCTCCCATGTGTGGGTATGTAGAAGTGTTTGTACACTCATATACACATACATTTAAGGGTAAATATATATATACACATATGGCAAAGATAAAGCCATGGTTAAGAAGAAAGAGCATAATATTGCTGGACTGAACTAAGGGCAGGAGCTTCAGGAATGTATTAATAGCAAGAGAAGAGGATTAGAAGAAGTTAGAAGGTCTATGCCAAAAGGCAATATGTGGAGCTGGCACGGTTTTTGTTCAACTGCCTCCTGCTTGCAAACAAGGAAATTGCTGTCCAGCCAGAAGGAAGTGATATATTCAAGCCACACAGCTAGTTAGTGGCAGGGTTAAAACTAGACCATGACATTACTAATCCTGTCCAGTGTGCTTTGCAGCTGACTCCATTGCTGAGCAGTTAAGTAGGGAGAGGAGTAGGAGTTCATCATCATGATCATAGATTCCTGACAGAGCGATTAAGTTAGGCTTTCATATGACCATTGTATGGGCATAGTTGACATGGGAAAGGGTAAAAAAGTTAAGCATTGAAATGAAACCATCAGAAATGACCAATTGTCCACCAGAATTCAGGCTGGGAGGCTAAAAAATTCAGAGCTGAAGTGAAGTGAAAGTCGCTCAGTTGTGCCCAACTCTTTGCGACCCCATGGACTATACAGTCCATGAAATTCTCTAGGTCTGAATACTGGAGTGGGTGGCCTTTCCCTTCTCCAGGGGATCTTCCCAACCCAGGGATTGAACCCAGGTTCTCCCAAATTGCAGGTGGATTCTTTACTGGCTAAGCCACAAGGGAAGACCAAAAGATACAAAGAATAATGAGAATTAAATAAAGGCACTTATTTGCAAAAGTGTGGTCAAGAATTAGGAAAAGCCACACTGGTATTGGCGCTTGTTGGAGTTGGCAGCAGTGGAGTCCTAACCACCCTTGGCCAGGAGGGGCAAGCAGATGGAACTGTGTAGCTCCAGCTCTAGGAAAGACAGGAGGAGTGGATATGAGGATATGGTCCAACTTTGTGATCTTGTAGGAGAGGAACCAGAGAGGGAAAAACAAAACTGAATGAACTATCACTTAACTCTTTTCTGCTGTTCTATTTTTTTGCCTTTTATCTTCCCAACAGGAAGTTGGAAGGTATTGGAATCCATTGACAGGCTATATGGGTCAAGCTCCCAGGGCACAGAGCAGGACAGAGGAGAGCAAAAAAATTGATCTGTAGTGGTAAATGCAGGTTATCCAGGACAGGAGTCTTGAGTGATTGTGACACTGCTTACACAAACTGCATATGGATTTATTCTCTATATAGACCTCTTGCTTGAGAAACCACTTTTTTTCCACATCAGTTACTTATCCTAACATTACCAGTAACTTATGCTGACATTCTGGAAAAAGCAAGAGCCCAACTCTGAAAGTACTTCTTAGTATACTTCTATGATCCCTTCTGCTGTATGATACTATCCCTTAACTTAGTGAGACAACTTACCCTGGTTTGTTTATAAGCTCCAAAGCCTTATTTGATCTCATAGCCCTTTAAAAATCCAGTGTCTTCACTAAACAAAATGTATTGTTTACGTGGCAAAGTCTATCATGATGATTTAGTATTTTTCCCTTTAGTCTTGACACGTGATAACCAGTATGGTTTCCATGTCTAAAGGAACGTGAGACTTTTTAGTTTTGCAAATGCAAACTAAAAACTAAACTTCCAGATTTCACTGGAAGCAGGAGAGCTTGTTCCCATAGAGCCAGCTTGTAACATAAGGCTAAATCCTGTGTCAGTATTTTAAGTTCAGTAATATGTATCAGTTCACCTTGGGGTATTTAGACCTATTAACAGGTAAATGATATTACAAGACCCTAGTTAATAAATTAGAATGAAAAGCACTTTGTATACACTAAGAAAGACAACGGCAGAATGAACAGGAATGCTTATTTGGACACTAAATGGATTGTTGTAATTCTCTCTGGGAATTGCTCTTGGCCAATTTGCCCTTGGCCAAAGGGAACTGTCTAACTCAGGTTACATCCTTCTCTGACAGAATCCCACATCGAACTGCTGGTCCAAATGTGTATAGGGGGCCTGGGCTCTGTGACATCCTTGAAGAACCATTTCAGCTTCAGACCTTCCCATAAGGTCAGCTGAGGCCTCAGTGGAAAATGTAGCCCAATTCAATCTCTGCACTCCCGGTCTTGTTTCTCTTGCTCCTTAACAGGCATTGTTCCCAACACAATTCACCAGTAAACTTTCTTTGTGCGGATCTTTGTATTAGAGTTTGTTTCCAGAAAAACTAACCTGTGACACTTGGTACTAGGAAGAATCCTAGGAAGAAGATTCCAAAATGGGATTTTGAAGCTGGCTGAGAATAAAGCCTCCTTCACAGGTGGTAGATGGAGTATTAATAACCCCCGGCTTGTCAGTTGCGGAGCAGTTGTTAAAATTTTCACTTGTGTCAAGCTTGAATGAGACATAGATAAAGGGAATGCACTGCTGATACAGTATTTCAAGTTTTTGAGAGGTTCACGTAGTAATTATCAGGACTGTGGAACTGAATAGCTCTTGCTAGGGCCTACTGAGGTATTGGAAAAAGACAATGATAGGCTGAGGGTGATTAATTATCAATTTAATCCTAAGTGTGTGAAAGCTAGAGAGCTCATGGCAGCTTATAAAAAGATTCTCATCTCCTGAAATTGGAGAACAAAAAGCAGATGATCTGATACTTCTCAACTGTAACAGTTGCGTCTGACTCTTTGTGACCCCATGGACTATAGGGCTCCTCTGTCCATGGGGATTCTCCAGGCAAGAATACTAGAGTGGGTTGCTGTGCCCTCCTCCAGGGGATCTTCCCAACCCAGGGATAGAACCTGCGTGTTCTTCATTGGCAGATGGATTCTTTACCCTCTGAGCCATCAGAGAAGCCCAGCAGAGCACCAGGGAAGTCTAAGATCTCTACTCTGGCAAGTCTGCCCTGCCAACATTAGAACATGGATTGGAAAAAAGTGAGACCTTGTGATATGGCATGGTTACAATATACTAGAGAATTTTATATCCTCAAAATGTTTTTTATTTTTTCCCTCCCAAAACAAGACTGGATCTGCAGTAGACCTGTTCCTCCTTGTACTACAGTCTGAGCATGCCTCACTCTTTGAAGAAGATGCAGAAGTATTTGTATTAGATGACAACATGCAGCTCCCTCAGGATCTAGCTGGCAGGCCAACAATTAGGATCCAATTGCAACATAACCTAGCAGGGAACCGAGCCCTTAGGTTAAGGGAAGAGAGGAATTATACTCCTAAGAAGTTGCAGAACTTAGTCAACTTATACCAGCCAGAACTAGGGAAAATATGGATCCTATAGGTGCTGAATCAAGTGGGAGGGCAGAGATGCAGTTGAACAAGACACATTTACTGATGTGGGAACTTTCTCCTATGATACATGGTTTAACACTTGGAAAGACCCAAGAATATGAAGCTAACGTGCTGCTGGAGTTCCTCTTAAAGCTTGGAGTGTTGATCTTCATTGAGTAAGATAGAATTGCCAGAACTGTCACAGCAGATGGTGAACAGATCAAAACTTTCAGAGAAGGGGGCATGCTAGTCTGCAAAACCCACCTGCCAGCAATTTTCTGTTTGAGAGTTTAAAGGATGCTCCACTTACCAAAGTGATAAAGAATGCAATAGTGAGAGGGGCTACAGTGTTGTTGAGAGGCTCAGTGGTGACTGCCCTCTGAATCCAGGGCTGATAGAAGGGTGCTATAATAGAATCAGGCTATGATGCAGTAAGACTAACTGGAGCCTGATAGGGGCCAGCTAGGGGCACTTGCCCATCAGAAGCAAGTTTGAGGTGATGATAGTAATGCATAGCAAGGTTGGAATGGCAGCTGGTCAGTGTGACCCACAGGAGCTTTGTAGGAGATCTGGAGATAGGTAATAAAATATAGTATTTTACTGTGGCTATGAGACTGTACATGGATATGCTTAGTAGATGGTTGGTGGTCTGCCAACAGCTGAAGGAAGAAAGATTAGTCCATTAGAGACAAGAAGATTTGGGAAGTAATAGGCATGTGGAGAAGGCTGAGCACTGAAGAATTGATGATTTTGAACTGTGGTGTTGGAGAAGACTCTTGAGAATCTCTTGGACTGTAAGGAGATCCAACCAGTCCATTCTGAAGGAGATCAGCCCTGGGATTTCTTTGGAAGGAATGATGCTGAAGCTGAAACTCCAATACTTTGGCCACCTCATGCAAAGAGTTGACTCATTGGAAAAGACTCTGATGCTGGGAGGGATTGGGGGCAGGAGGAGAAGGGGATGACAGAGGATGAGATGGCTGGATGGCATCACTGACTCAATGGACGTGAGTCTGAGTGAACTCCGGGAGTTGGTGATGGACAGGGAGGCCTGGCGTGCTGCGATTCATGGGGTCACAAAGAGTCGGACATGACTAAGTGATTGAACTGAACTGAGGCATATGGATGGACTTATGAGAATGAGCATGAAGTTTGAAGGCCTTTTTTCATTATAAAACCTTATTCATTGAAGAGGCATCACACAGGTTGACTTGAATGGTTGATGTCAGCCAGACTAGTTGACCACTCCATTTTTGGCACAATGGGCTCATCAACAGAGTATCCTTGATGACAGGGATGGGAAACTTTGCATGGGCCTAAAGCATGGGCTCCCCCTCCTCAATGCTGATCTACCTGTCACTGCTAAGAGTATCCACCCTACCAAACTCTCCAACCAAAGCTCCTGATCCAGCACTGCCTTCAAAACCAGCCAGCCACTGTACACCCCCTTCACTGTAAAAGGGGGCAGTGATTCATCTCCAGTGAAATTGATATATATTCCAGGTATGGGTTTTCCTTTCCTGATGGCAGAACCATGTGCCCCACACTATCTGATACCTTATAGAGTGTTTTTATCCACTGAAATAGGATACCACAAAATATTGCCTGTGACAGGGGACTGCTTTCAAAGGAGGTGTGGCCGTGAACATATAACCAAGTGTCCATGTGTCCTGTCACATACCACACTACTCAGAACCACCAGCTTGCAAGGCAGCGGAAGAAGCCTTTTGAAAGCGTAGCTGACATCTCAGTTTAGAGGTGGTAACCTTCAGGGATGGAGTGCCATACTACAGATTGTGGTACACACTCAAAATTCATTTACATAGGCAATGTCCTTAATAGGTGAAATAATTGAGGCCAGGAATGAAGGGTTAGGAATTGAAATAGCCCTGCTTATCATCACTTCCAGTGGCCTACTTGGTGGAATTTACACTTTGTGTTTCTGCAACTCTAAGCTCTTTAGTTCTAGGGGTTCCCAGAGGCAGAACACTTCTATCAGGGAACACACAAAAATGCTATTACATTTTAAGCTCTGATGGCCACTGAACCACTTTGGGCTCTGATTGACAAGACATTAGCAGACAAGGAAATAAGGCATCATCTTAACAGGAGTGTTAACCCTGATCATTAGAGCCAGGGAAGCTCTTATATAACTAGACAGGGAGGAGTGCCTTTGGCTCCCAGGTAATCTAATGGGGATGTTCCTTGGTTCTCTACTGTAAAATTTTGATTTGATAGTTAATGGACTAGTGATGTAGCTACAGCCTGAGAAGGGCAAGCTGACCATAAGCTTAGATCCCTGAGGGATGAGGGTCTGGATCTCCACCTGGTACACCACCAAGACCTACATAGGTGCTGGCAAAGGTTGAGAGGAGTCTGGAATGAATAATAAAGGAATGGCCACCAAATGTGTTCTGTGACCAGCTGCAAAGGCAGAAGTTCTAATTTACCTTAATAACTCTCCCCTTAAAAAGTTCCCTAGGGAAAGATATAATCTAGAAATAATGTCATGAGGGTTGTTTCTAGATGGAATGGACTCACAATTCTGAAGCAAGTGGTTTGGATGGCAGGAGTGCTATCTAGTGGATCAGTGGTACACCCAGGTCCTGCTTTGGGAGCTGAAGCACCACAGGTGATGACTGCTGACTGCTGATAGCTGAGTCGCTTTTGGGGAAATGCTCTCAGCTGAATAATGCTGCCTCACCCAAGCTCACACCCTCTCTCTGGGTGTGTTCCGCATTCAGTGACTGATCAAAGCATGGGGAGGAATATCCGGCTCCCTTTGTCTCAATTTGGGACACCTATGATGGGCTGTTCCAGCTTCCTAGCCCCCTGTGGAATTGTCTGAGGCTGTTGTCACAGTATTGCAGCTCAGCTTCTCCTCTGCTCCCTCAAAGAAGTTAATCCCCAGTTAATTCCATTCTTGCAAATCTCCATCCCAAAGCCTATTTTCTGAGAAACACAAACAACAGTTTTTAAATCATAAAGCCCAAGCGATACCTTCTGTTCCTGGCCATTGTAGGTTGAGTTTTGTTAGTTTAAATTTTTTTATAAAGTGACCTTTCCTAACATTGTTGCTGGATTTTAAAGTGTACTTTACATGCATTCCGGTGGTCCCCTCTCCCTTTATTCCATTAACTAGAGGCACAGAAATTCTCTGAATTCCCAGCTGCAGGAAAAGTGTCCACTGAGCAAGACATCATCTTCATGTGGATTTGCATTTTTCTATGGGCTTACTTAGTGGCCATGCCAGCTGTCATTTTCAGCTGCTTTGAGTTGGCCAGTGTTGCCATTGCCCTCTGGATGCCATTAGAAAAAAATTGGATTCATTATTATATGCCTATTGTACTGTCTAGGCATTTCTACACAGATTGTTTCATTAGCTCTTAAAACAAGGCTGTGGACTAATATGTTTTCTAATTAACTGATCAGGAAAATTGAAGATCACTGAGGTTGAATATTTTCTGTTTAGCTAGCTAGAAATTTCTAATAGTCCAGATTTGAAGTCAAATTCTGACTCCAAATCTAGTATTCCCTTCACACCCTAATAAGATAGCCACTCGTTGTGTATAGACTTAAAACTAGTGCTGGCCCAGGCTTGGGTGACTCTCTACATTAAACAGTCACTGGTAATGAACTAGGATCTGTTGAAAACCTTTGAAACTCTCCACATCCCTTTTTATAGCTGATGTGGATCCACCCCAAGTCATGGGTGTTGTTTTCTCCTTTACTGGCAAGTCCCTGAAGCCTGACTCGGGAGTTGCATCACCGTCCTGGCTAACCTTTTCTCTCTTACGTGAGGACGGCCCAGTGAAGTACTCATTTATGAAAAGCCATAAACACGCAATGAAACTCAGCAAACTCTTTCAATCTCATTGATTTATTTGTTTGTCTCTTTTCTTCTACCATCAGTATTACCTGAATAGTCACCCTGTTTAGTCACAATGTAGATTTGCAGTCTTTGGCTGGGAAAAGGCTTATTGGTGAAGCCTGATACTGAAAAGTAATCTTCTTCAGGAAATGAGAACGAAAGAACTGTTATTCTGTGTAATAGCAAAGAAAGAATAAGGATCCCAAGAGAGAAAGTATTTTGGCAACTGATGGACCAGGGTCATTACCGACCGAGTGCTCAAATAAAAATACCTTCAAACCCTGAAGAGTGGGTTTCTGTGTTTTAAATACAGATTCTTGCTTTTCAAATGGGACTCTTTCCAAATGACCTCCTGACTTAAAGGGGTAGAGTTAAAGAGCAATTGAAGGCAGTTGCGTGTTGGGAGGAAATGAAGTGAGACTAGAGCTGTGGAAACTGCAGAGTATGTCTTCTGGTGTTTCGTATTTGAAACAAAGACTCTTCAGGTCTACCTATAAAAGTATGAATTAGCAAGTGTGTTGTAACCAACTAATGTTTGGTGGCAAATTATCAATGCCATCATTGTTGTCTAGAAGGCTCAACAGGGCTCCTAATGAAGCTGGCCCCTTTGGAAGAAGATACAGGGCAAAACTTATAGGCTAGTCTTACGATGCTGAAAAGCCCATGTGATTATTTACTTAAAAAAAATCTATGAACTTTTTAAAGAAAGAAAATCACTTTGCCATACAACATCCCATCTATGTAAGTCAATTCATTTGCCTCATGGAATAAACTCAAGAAAACAGCTGGTGACACTGATCTCACTAGGATGGCAGATTCCTTGGCCAATTTCAAAACACATTTTGAAAAAGAGAGAGTGATTTTTGCCATTTGCCTTCAAAGTGTGACTATTCTATGTGGCTTCCAAGAGAAGAGAGGATGGGGAAAGAGCCTGTATTAATTCCACACGTGAATTTTGGCTTGATGTTCCTAAAGGATTTGAAAATTCTGTACACATTGTTGCAATCGGATTTATTTAAATAGCGCCAAAAAATGTAAAACCCAAAGCCCTATCCTTAGTTGCCACATTCATCATGTTACCACTCAAATGTAACTATCTTAGCAAAGATTACCCTCAGCCTGGTTTCCCCCCTTTTTCTTACTTCTAGCTAGGATTTGTTTTCTTTTGGAAAAGTTTCAGGTTTATATTATATAATCATTTTTATATCCAGTTACCTAAACTAAAAATCTCTTTAAAATGAAGAGGTGTCTTTTGAGTATTATTAAATATTAAAGTATCATGAAAATATATATTCAATGATTCTTCAACTCAATATGTGTTGAGTGACTGCTTGACCTGGGCACTGTTCCAGGTCATGGATGACAACCTGAGATCAGAAAAGTGCCAGAAAAACTGTTAAACTACCTTGCACATCAGCTTCTGGCCTTTGAGTGACTAGATCTGCTGCTGGAGGAAATGGGGGAAAATGAGTAATGTTAGATAAACTAACATTTTTTGATAAGTGTTCAATTTAATTAAAATCTCACTGTGGAAGTGTATTTTAAATGTTTAAATGGAGAACCCCAAACTAAAAACATGTTGAGTAATCTGAAAGAATATACCTCCCCTTAAGCTCTTAACGAGCAATTCCCTAAAAATAATTTCCTTGTCTAACAATGTTGGCTATTAAAAATGACCAAAATTATTAGTTTTGGTCATAAGCAACAGAAATCAATTCCTGATATCCTGGAAATGAGGAGGGATGTTTATTAAAAGGAAATACAAGTTTTCTCAGGAATTCCAAGGACAGGAATGCAGCTGGGCCTTAGGAATAAACCGCATGAAGGACTCACTATCAAGATCGTTTTTCCATCTGTCCCTCTGCTCTTCCTCCTGTGTTGATTTATTTTTTCCCCCTTTTCAGACTGTTTTCCCTTGCTTTTCTAGTCCAGGTGATAGAAATCATGGCCACTGAAAAGCCCTTGTTTCATTTGATAGACTCCCAAGCAGAATGGTAAAAAAAAAAATATCACTCATTGTAAGGATTCTCAGTTCTCCGACCTGGATTTGTTCACGTGATCACCTTGGTCCAATGAACAGACTGGATGAATGAGTTCACATAAGGACTGGACTAGCTGGGCTCAGCCATGTGATGGTTAAAGGGTGGAGAAGGCAGGTTTCAGGAAAGGGTGGCTAGGGGTCTTTGGAAGAAATGGAAGAAACTGTAGTTGTCCACAAAAAGTAAAGCTATTTTTATATACATGTATCTTGTGTGTGTGTGTATGTGTGTGTGTGTGTGCATGCGCTCAGTCATGTCTGACTCTTGGAGACTCTATGGACTGTAGCCTGCCAAGCTCCTCTGCCCATGAAATTTTCCTGGCAAGAATATTGGATTGGGGTGCCATTTCTTCCTCCTGGGGATCTTCCCAACCCAGGGATCGAACCTGTGTTTCTTGCATCTCCTGCATTGGCAGGTGGATTCTTTACCGCTAGCATCACCTAGAAAGCCATGTATTGTATATACATTTAAAAAATTATTTGAGAAAATTTGGCAATAAACTTGGGTTGGCAAACTGTGGCCCATAGACCAAATCTGCACTAGGATCTGTTTTTGTAATGCCCCCTGAACATTCTAAATGATTGTTAAAACAGAAGAAGATTATAACAGAAATTGTATGTGGTCTACGGAGTCTAAAATACTTATTTTTGGCTCTTTACAGAGAAAGGGGTCAGAAAAGCTGACCCCTGCTCTTTAGCATGAGAGGTGGGCCCCTGCAGCCTCTGCATCTCATCTGTGAGGTACTAATCCTAGCTCTGTCATCCTAGAGTGAGACCTGAGGCAAGTTACAAAATGTGTATACAATACATTTGTAGATGAGAACAATAATAATTACAGTTATGACTATTTTATATAATTGTTATGGATAGTAAATGAATAAATATCTGTCAATCATTAAGAATCATGCCTGATAAATGTTAAGAATGTAAATTATTATGTCAAATCACATATAATCCTAGTCATTTTTATATATATTTGAATATATACAGGGGTTTCCTTGGTGGCTCAGACAGTAAAGAATCAGCCTGTAATGCGGGAGACCTGGATTCAATCCCTGGGTCAGGAAGATCCCCTGGAGAAGAAAATTGCAACCCACTCCAGTATTCTTGCCTGGGAAATCCCATGGACAGAGGAACCTGGTGGGTTACAGTCCATGGGGTCACAAAGAGTTGGACATAACTGAGTAGCTAACGCTTTCAACTTCATATATATACACACATATAAATGAATATATATGGATATATATAAAAATATATAGATATTTATATACACATATACACTATGAATAATTTGTTTTTGTGAATATAATTGTCCATAAAGTATACTCCTAGATAATACTATTGAAAGGAACCCTATAACATGATGATTTGTGAAGAAAAGAGCTATTTAAAAAGAGAAATTCTCATCTTTTATATGTATTATATAAGTCTCTTAATCTTAAAGCAGGAGAACTATGTTTGAATGTAAAAACTTAAATAGCTCATACCAAACCAAACAATGTGAATTTGACATTATCCTAAATGTTACTCCCTCCTTTAAAAGCAAAATTTACATTCCAACAGTAAATGGGAGCATTCCTATTACAGCAATATAAATGTTTCACAATTAGTTTTGAAACATTTACAGAACTCCATAGATGTGACTTTGAACTATCAGAGTTCTTAGCATGATAGTATGATACGAATATCTATGTGTGGATTAAAATCCACATGAGTGAATGCAGGGATCTGTTCTATATGATTACATTTCATCCATCAGTTTAGTTCAGTCACTCAGTCGTGTCTGACTCTGCGACCCCGTGAATTGCAGCACGCCAGGCCTCCCTGTCTATCACCAACTTCCGGAGTTCACTGAGACTCACGTCCATTGAGTCAGTGATGCCATCCAGCCATCTCATCCTCTGTCATCCCCTTCTCCTCCTGCCCCCAATCCCTCCCAGCATCAGAGTCTTTTCCAATGAGTCAACTCTTCGCATGAGGTGGCCAAAGTACTGGATAAACCATCATAATCTCAACCTCTTCCCTCTCCTGTGTTCTTACACCTTTCATATAAACATGTTCGTATACATACTGTTCATGAAGACTTAGAGCATGTAAAGAGAAAATGTATGGACACAACCTATATTTATCTGTAACCATATTTTACATTACACAAAATCCACAAAAGATCACCCTTTTAATATTTTCATTGAAAATAATATCTAGAATTAAAAAGTATATCATACTGACATTATGGTACTTCATTTAATACATACAATGTAAAGCCCTATTTGGAAAAGATCTTTCTGAAGAGGGGGTTATCTCATCAATCAAGAGCTTCCTGTGTATGTAATGTAAGTAATAAATGTATGCCACATGTGTGGCTGGAGGAATGCTAAAAACTCTACTGGCTTTGCTGAGGAAATGCAGCTAAAATAACTTCTACCAATCCAGTTCATTCCACTCAGCAAAAATTGGGCAAGTCAAATTCATAACTATTGATTTCAGGTTTCATCAGCAGGAACTTTTTGAGCAAATGTAACTTTTCAGTTACATTTTCCATTTGACATTTCTCACTAGACTCAAAGTGTTCACTGTATGTACATCTTTTCATATAATTTAAGACTGAACTCATCAAGCAAACTTTCCAACCAAAAGAAAGAGTATAGATGTGTTTGCTTCTTGAAAAAGTAAATTTCTATATTTAGACAGCTTCGTATGTCAGTTTGGAATCCTTGCTTCCTCCTCATCCTGTTTTTCAGAGTAAAGAATTTTATTTATTTGTTGTTGTTGTTCATCAATCACAAAGGTAATGTCTCACCGTCAGAGCAATATTGGAGATATCATGAGACACTGATCCTGAGGAATGGCTCTGCTGGCTGTTTAGTGGGATGTAATGCACTAGTTAGGGCTTTGGAGCAAACCTCATTCTGGCCCCTTGACTCTAGAGTTCTGATCCATTTGTGCCTCTAAGTGCCTCTTGCTTTTCCTGAGCTCTCCAAGTCCACAGGATAAAGAATAAATCACAAAGTAGCTCACATGTGTTGAGAAGAGTGTAGAGTGTCAGGTTGTATGTTATATTCTCTTTCACCTTACTGTCTCCCACTCTCCTTCCAAGCAATCCCCATAGTTGTTTTATACACAGAATAAGCATTATTAAAGAAGCAATATGGTCAGCTTAGAAACTTAATTCCTTAAGGAGGGTGAATATTTAAAAAACTTACCTTAATGCAAAAGACAACTGTTCTATTCATAACCAAAGGAGTTGGACAGGATTTCGATTTAGCAACTAAACAACAACAAAGTTGCCGATCCTGCCCCTTGATTGATCAGGGGGTAAATGTTAGATCAAAACTGGGCCAACTAGATTTTTGCTCCTGGAAATCTGAGACATGGCCCAGAATAGTGAGGAGCCCAGGGCTTCTTGGAGCCAAAAGTGAAAGAAAGTGAAGATTTCTCAGTTGTGTTGGACTCTCTGCAACCCTATGGGCTATACAGGCCAGAATACTGGAGCAGGTAGCCTTTCCCTTCTCCAGGGGTTCTTCCCAACCCAGGGATCGAACTCAGGTCTCCTGCATTGCAGGCAGATTCTTTACCAACTGAGCTATGAGGGAAGCCCAGGTTAGGAGTAAATTAGCTCATCAAAGAGAATTACTTCCCTGGTGGCTCAGCGGTTAAAGCGTCTGCCCCCATTGTGGGAGATCCGGGTTCGATCCTTGGGTTGGGAAGATCCCCTGGAGAAGGAAATGGCAACCCACTCCAGTATTCTTGCCTGGAGAATCCCATGGACGGAGGAGCCTGGTAACCACCAGGCTGTAACCTGGCTACAACCCACTGGGTTACAAAGAGTCGGAGGCTACTGAGCGACTTCACTTTGGCTTTTTCTTTTTCACTGCATAGTTATGGAGACTCTAGGGATGTCTTGGTGTCTGTCTTTCTCAACGATTAGCTGTTCAACAATTCCTTTGGTTCAAGCAAATTACTGTTCTTTTGCTTAAATTAATCAGAATTAATTTCTGTTGCATGAAACCAATACAGACACACATATCTTCTAGCAGTTGGTTATATATACAAGATAATCAATTTAAGATTTGTTTATTGTGTGTGTGTTGAGAATGGAAGGATGGAGTAATTGTTTAGGTAAATATTGAACTGAAAATGTTTGTATGCTTAAAGTTGTAAAACACTCTACTGGAGCTGGATCAAGTATAGCTGTAGAACTCTACCAATGGAAATACTTTTAAGGTATGCTGATATTTGGGCTTCCCTGGTGGCTCAGATAGTAAATACCTGCAATGCAGGAAACCTGGGTTCAGTCCCTGGATCAGGAAGATCCTCTGGAGAAGGGAATGGCAACCCATTCCAGTATTCTTGCCTGGAGAATTCCATGGACAGAGGAGTCTGGTGGGTTATAGTCCATAGGGGTCACAAAGAGTTGGACACGGCTGAGTGACTAACACACACACGGTGACTTTCATTTAAACTGGAAAAACTTCAGCTTTGTAGCTCCTGGACATTCCTAGATCATTCTGAATCAGGAACCTCCAACCCCCCTATTGGGATGGCTCTTTGTGCTGTATGATGGTGAACCCAGACTTAGAATCCTTCTGTGTAAGAAAAACAGGAGAATAAGAGAAAAGAAAAAAAATAGGCTATCCCTCACACAGCCATCAGTGATTTTTGTCAAGGAGTTTACCTTCCATAAGCAATTGTTCATTTCCTTCATTTCCCTTGTGTTTATTCATGAGACATGATTGTGTGAAATACTACTATACTGAGGTCTTCCTCTTATTCAGCTGTGTCCCTAGCACCAAGTGATTCTTGGCACATGGGTATACGCTATGCGTGTTTGCTGTACAAATGAGCATATAGATATATAACACAGATCATCTCACCTCATTTGGTGTATTATTTAAGATCCTAAAATTTTTATGAAAACAGGATTATTATAGTTGAATCTAATTTTATTATGTTTCTTGTCATGTGTTATTTCCAAGAGTTTCCGTATGATTCCTTTTGTGATAGAAATAGTCGTCTCCAGTTTCTATTTCTGATAGTTTGTCATGTCTGCCTTCATGTCATGTCACAGCTTTGCTTATGTCAAGGTGCGGGAGCTAAATACTTCTCACTTTAAACAGTATAACTTACCTGAATGTCATTTTAGCTGCCGCGACCTCAGGTTTGCATGTATCATAAACTAAAGCAGGAAAATCAGGACAGCAGAAGTAGAGGAGGTGAGAGAGAGACCCACCCAGCAGGAGAGAGTCTTACAGGGAATTTACTGGTCAATTACCAACCCATATCACAAGCCAGGTGGAAGAAACACCAGAGTTCTTTTTATTTTTCATCTTCTATATTTGTAGACATGGAAGACATCTTTCATAATAAAAAAGTTTTAAAACTTAAAATGAGAAGAGTTTTAACATTATCAGATGATGGGCATTTTTAACATGTAAAATATAATTGCTACACTTAATTGCATTTATGAGATTTAATTATATTTATTTTACTTAAGTTGGATTCCTATTTAATTCCTTTTCTTTCAGAATAAAAATGAATGACCTAATTGTGAAATGCACATTCCCCTTTGAATTCCTCACTAAAATGAGAGTATTATTCAAATGTATACTACTTTAAGAAATATGTTTAATTTTATACAAGCCCTTAATAATAAGAAGCTAATTGAATTTAGTGGCTTCTGAGCACCACAGGGTTGGTACTTTGAGAGGACATTTTAATTACCACAATATTCAGTGAGATTAAGCATGGGAAGTTCTTTTTAGGGGGATGGAAATGTGACCTAGTTCCACAGGAACTTCAGAATGTACTCAGTTTTCTTTCTCCCTGTAAGAACATGAGCTTTTGGAATCCTTTTACATAGAGATCATTTATTCCTTTTAAACATTTTTTGAAGCTTTTTGACTTCATGCCCAAAACCAATTAATGACCTCTTTCTGTGAAAGGATGAGACACACTGAGTGATGGGGCCACATGGCCTGCTGTGACCTCGAGATTTTCTTAATGGCACATTGAGACTCAGTTTAGAGACGGACCTTGTTGCTTTTGAAGGATGGTGGGTAGAAGGCTCACTCATACCTGGGCACTGATTGGGTCAGCTTTCATAGTCCTGCACAGAAAATTTAGTTAAGATAAAAGAGCAACCTTTGCAAGGCTCTTTTTCATCATTTGCAAATAATGGTATTAGTTTTCTGGGAATGCCAAAACAAAGAACCACAAATGGCATGGCTTAAAATGACAGAAATTTCCCCTCTCATAGCTCTGGAGGCCATAAGTCTGACATCAAGGTATGGGTGGGGTTGCTGCTTTCTGAGTGTTCTGAGGGAGGATTTATTCCATGCCTCTTTCCTCGCTTCCAGTTGTTGCTGGCAAGCCTTGGTGTCCTTGGCTTGTAGCCACATTATTCCAATCTCTGTCCCTGTCATCATGTGACCTTCTCCCTCTGTGTCTTCACATTTTCTTCCATTTAGGACACCAGTCATAGTGAATTAAGGGATTATCATATTCCAGTATGATCTCATCTTAATTCATTACATCTGTAACAATTCTCTTCCCAGAGAAGGTCACATTCTGAGGTACCAGGGGTTAAGATCTTCACCATATCTTTTGGAGAAACACAATTCAGCTACATAACATTCATTATTTGAAATAATGCTTTAAAGAGGTGAGGTTCCTCTGTTTAATCTGTTGTGGGAAAGGAATTGCTTGATGAATGCTCGGGAATCTAGAGCAGTGGGGCGAGCCTGTCTTCTCTGATTCACTTCAGAGTTTTTTCGTAGAAAGTGTGAAAGGCTATTGATGGACTTCATGTATCTCCTTCAAGTGAAGTCTATCTCACCACGAGCTTCCTGGAATCCTAGACATTGGCTTTGCATAGAGCATTAGAAGACATCTACTCCTGTGCTTTTCAAAGCAACAAGTCTCTTATCAAGCTAGATCTTACAGGGTACTAATCATTGAACAGGAAAGCCGAGTAAAGATGGTAGGACTCTTTTCACTTCTACCTCCTCACCCCAAAACCCTGAAGCTACCTCCACATCAGTCCTTGCATCAGAATCAGCTGAAAAATTTGTTAGTAATTTATTTTCCTGGTCCCCCTTTCTTCCTGACCTACTGAATGAAACTCAGAGGTGAAGGATCATGAGCATGGATTGTGAACTCACTTCCAAGGTGATTCTTTATGCTTACCATGGCTTAGCAACCTTTTCCCTAAGAACTTCATAAAGCACATTTTTAAAGTTTCTGATCTATTCCAACTCCTTGAAGATGAGGTGATGGAGAAAAGCAGGCCAGCTGAAGCTGGAAGGAAGAAGAGGCTGGAGAGTAACAGGGCTTGGGCCCCCACGTTTCTCTGGCTTCCAGCCCCTTAGCAAGTTCTGTATGAGAGACAGCTCTTTATTTTGTAGCAGTGTCAGGGAGAGAGTCCACCTTTGAACTCTTCCAGAACATTTCCCACACATTACTTATCAACAAAAGGTATTTATTTCTTTATTTTAAGGGTGAAAAATAAATCCGTTACCCATGTTTTCACCTAATATAATGCTGTATCCACCAGGGTCAGCCTTTAGATAACTTGTAAAAATCAACCTCCAAAAGCTAATGGTTTCGATGGGGAGGTGAGGATTTTTGGTCCTAAGCCTTTTCTTTTACCTAATGGCTCAATAACAAGACTGAACTCATTTGGGACTGAAAGGAATTTCCAATGATGAAGGCGCATCTTAATAAGACATGAGTGGTCTGGTGCTGTAACCCCGAAATCTTGGTGCTTTCAGCCTCGTAAACCTGCCTACGTTCCTGAAAGCAGCTTTTGTGCCTTGTCTGGCACCACGTGCGAGAGAGATCCCAGATTTCTCATGAACCGACGTGGCTGGAGTGATGCATCCGATGGTGTGAGGTGACACACACCAGGCCTTGGAAGTGCCCTAAATGGAGGAACCTCTTAGCATGCAGGATTGAACCTTGGGCAGGCCAAGTCAAAGGAGCTCTTTTCTTTTTTCTCCTGTTGGTTGACTGTTAGAGGCACTCAGTGCAAGTTTGGAGTGGATTAGACAAAGGGGAACTTACTTCCATTAAGTATAGGTGTAACTTGAGTTTGTAATAAGAAGTAAAATAGAACAGGGCCTTCAAACCTCGTAATTTTCAACAATTTGAATCCCCCTTCAAGTCCTCCCAGAATGAGGGCACACGTTTTAGCCCTAGTCAATTAAGGAATGTTTTCAGGCTGTGTTTGTTCTTCTCTCACATGTGTGGATTGCTGGGTCTTTTTGCATCCCTTGCTTTTGGGGAAGCGGCCCAATGTTTTCAGAGAATATGGGATTGTTCTTTGAAGATTCAGCAGTGTGCCCTATCTTGAAAGGTAGGCCAAGTCACAGGAGCTCTGTTCTTTTTTCTCCTATTGATTGATTGTTAGAGGCATGCAGTGCAAGTTCGGAGTGGATTAGACAAAGGGGAACTTATTTCCATTAAGTATGGGTATAACTGAGTTTACCTGTCTGTTTCTAGAGAAGCTATTGCTATCATAGAGTCTGGCATGTGTTGCGGGAAAGCTCCCTTCTTGTTTATCTCTCTGCTGGATACGGCTCCTACTGTGCTTTTCTGATAACAGTGCCACCTGGCGTCCTCCCAGAGATGGGTGCTCGCTTTGGTGAAGCATTTGTGACAACACAGAGCTGCTGCATGTCTGGGAACGCTCATGTCAATGTGGTGGTGAGCGTGCTTCTCTGCGAGCAGACCTCCAATGGGAAGCAGCTTTGGTTACCAAAAAACAGGAAAATACTGTCACTAAAGGAATGACGATATCAAGATTTTCCCTCTCCTCTGTGGTCTTTCCATCAATGTGTCATGCTCTTTTGTATTTGCTTCCTAACATCATTTAAGTAAATACAAAATTTAAATCACTAGCATGATTTATGCCATTTATATTCTGCATTGCCAGTTTTAAATGTAAATTTAAGAGCATTTCATTTGCATGCGGAATCATTGAAATGGCACACGGTGTATTTGGTAGCTCATGCACGTGTATGTATTTCGTTCTTACCAGAACAGTGGAACGCCTCCTACAGGATGCTGACTCAGTTATTTTGACTTCAATTCTTGATTCATCTGTAGTATACCAACACCTTAATCTGTTGGCTAACTGAAGAGTAAGAATGAATTGAAAGGGGGACTTCCTGGGTGGTCCAGTGGTTAAAACTCTGCGTTCCCAATGCAGGGAGCACTGGTTCGATCCCTGATTGGGGAACTAAGTTACTGTATGCTGACCAGTGTGACCTAAAACAACAACAACAACAAGAAAACCACACACAGAAAGAAAGAACTGAAAGGAATAGGAACTATGGCTCACCCTGTCTTTTCCTTTCTATATGTCACTTTCAGCATCAATGGTTGGCTAATACAGGGAAGTAAAGTGGGTAAATAAAGCTGTGATATCATCCCTTAGTGGCTCTTGTTTCCTAGAACACCACTGGATTCTTTCTTTCTTTGAAGCAAATTCTGCTTAGAAGAGAAAGCATGGCCTTCCTGGGTCATCAGCAATCCTATTTACTCAGTTGTAGACATCACATACTTACATTAGACTCACTTTGAATGTCATTGAACTCCTAAGCATTGCAGGTCCTCCATTCTGTGCTTATAGAACAAATGTTGTCTGTGAATGGGCCAGCAGGCACATTGGCCATACCTCCTCTGCTCACAATCATGCTCCATTGTCCCATGGGACTTCACTTACAAAGCGCAGGTTCAGAGATAAAATTACTAAGAGGTTCAAGATGGTGACAGTAGAACATTAAACCAGGTGTGAGGCCCTTTTGAGCATGGGGACTTGTGTGGCTGCACAGATCACACATCTAAGAAGCCAGCCCTGATCAGACACCATTTGGTAAGCATAAAATAAAAACCAAAGGCTTTAGGAGATCTTAAGTATTCCTTATGGGGAATTAAGACCAAGACATGACCAAAAGAGTGGTGGAGGGGTGGGCTTTTTGCTTGAAGTCATTGGTCACCTTGATACCACGAAGGCTGCCTTGTTGTACAAGTATATGGCATAAACATAGTTGTACGAGTACCTCCCACTTTCCCAAATCCCCTGTGATTGCTATTGACTGGATATATTAATACCTGGAAAGGAGGGTTTCCTCAGTGGCTCAGTGGGTAAAGAATCTTCCTGCAGTGCAGGAGACATGGGTTCAATCCCTGGGTCAGGAAGATCCGCTGGAGAAGGAAATGGCAACCCATGCCAATATTCTTCCCTGGGAAATCCCATGGACCGGGGAGCCTGGTGGGCTACAGTCCATAGGAGAGTCAAGTCACAGTTTGACTTGATGTGGTTTGGAAAGAGTATCTGTACCATCCTGGCATTTTGAGACCATACACATACTTTCACTTTAGTAGTTGCCTGGCTCTTCTCCCTCATCAGAAACATCAAACATTATCAATAACGTTATCAGTAATTATCAATAGCATTACCAATAATTCAGACATACTATCAATAAACTACACATGGAAGCTTTCCAAAAAAAGCAAAAATTGATATGAAATCATTTTTCAAGAAAATGTTCAAAATTCAAGTGAGAGCTATATGAACAATTATGTTGGTAATTGAGTCCAACAGATTTTCCTCTTAATCATTCTATGCATGTTGAATCATGTCATCTTTTCCATTGAGGAAAAATACTGCTTTTGACTTTTTGCACTTTTTGTATCTCTGGCACTCCTAGTCGTTGAAGCCTCAGTCATTGAGAAAGTTCTTACTATACTTGCCCCCAGTGTACACATAATGGGCTCTTGTGCTTGAAGTCTTCTACTGCTTTCTGTACTTTCACTGTCTGTATTTTTCTTTTTATGAAATCTTGCAAAACTCTAATCTGTGAAAGGATACACTCAGATTTATAAATGAAATTTCTAAATTTCTAAATGAAATTTCTAAATGAAAGGAATTTCTTAGGGAAATGTCACACATTTTTTAAAATATGGAAAAGTGTCTTTCTTGATTTTATATTGTTTGCAGTAAATATATAATTGTTCTTTTAAATCAAAGCAGTTTCATGCAGCAATAGCAACAAAAGCCCAAGACATATCCTGGCACAAATGACATTCAGGTCTTCGTTCAGATGCCATCTTCTCAAAGAGGTTTTTTCCAACTTTCCATAGAGGTTTTTTCCAACTTTCCCTTTGTCATTATTTCCTATTATTTTTTTACCAACTTTTGCTTCATCATTATTTATTACATAAATAGTTTTCAAGCTTGAGTGTACATCAGATTGCTTGATCCTATCTCCAGAGTGTCTGATTAGAAAAGTCTCAAGTTAAGCCTGAGAGCTTGCTTTACTAATGAGTTCCCAGATCATGGTGATACTGCTGATTCAGAGAACAGACTTTGAGAACCATTTCTCTATTTCATCACTTGCTTTATTTTTCTTACAGCATTTATCTAAAATTGTATATGTATTTATTTACTTGTTTATATGTATTTATTTACTTTGTTTCTACCACAAGAAATTAAGTTCAGTGAGAATAAAAATTTATTCTAAGCTCATTGCTGTATCCCTAGGCTTGGAATATGCCAAACTGCAATAGGTATTAAATGGGGGCTTCCCAGATGGCACTAGTGGTAAAGAATATGCCTGCCAATGTAGAAGACACAAGAGATTTCAATCCTTGGGTCCACTGGAGTAGGACCCTCTGGACAAGGAAATGGCACACCACTCCAGTATTCTTTCCTGGAAAATTCCATGGACAGAGGAGCCTGGTGGGCTTCAGTTCATGGGTCTGCAGAGTCAGATATGACTAAACAACTGAGCACACAGTAGGTGTTAAATGCATATTTATTGAATTAATAAAGAAATATATAACTAGGAAGTTCAGTGGATAAGAGATTTATTAGATGGCAGTGTTACTGAATCCAATGCTCCACTTGCCACATGACAGGCCATTGAGTCTCACAGATGAGTGGCTGAGGCAAGGAAGAGACTTCAGTTGGGGAGCAGCTGACTTAAATAATGGCAGGTTAGTGCCTCGAAACAGAGAGGGCAATGGCACCCCACTCCAGTACTCTTGCTTGGAAAATCCCATGGACGGAGGAGCCTGGTAGGCTGCAGTCCATGGGATCACTAAGAGTCGGACACGACTGAGCGACTTCACTTTCACCTTTCACTTTCATGCATTGGAGAAGGCAATGGCAACCCACTCTGGCGGGCTGCCGTCTATGGGGTCGCACAGACTCGGACACGACTGGAGTGACTTAGCAGCAGTGCCTCAAAATAACCATCTTTTCAGGGTCTGGATGCCAGGTTCTTTTATAAATCAGAGATGGGGTGGGTAAGGAAGCAATGTAAAAAGGCCATTAATCTTGCAAACATCTCCTAGAATGGCAAGCCTCAGGCAGTGGATGTGTTAATTTTTTCCTTCTTGCCATCTACCGGTGGGCAGGGTTCTGAACGAAGGTGCTTTAGTTTAGCAGTCAGGCATAGGGTCAGGATTCTCTAAGGCAGGACATTCTGTATGATTATAATAACAAAAGCAATGAAAAACAAGACAAAGAAACAGTTCCAGCTTGGGGTCAGAATTGGCTTCTTCTCTGCAATGGTAGTAATTGGGATAGGGTTGGGTCACAGGAGCACTTGCCCAGATAGGAGGTATTGCTGGTCAAATTTGCTTCCAGGCAAATAAAATGCAAAGTTGCAAATCTAGGGGCAGGGAGCAGTAATGCTAAAACATGATGGTAGGGAACCAACTGGATAATTTAAATGGTGGAAATGCAAGGAACTTCATAATTTCCTTTTCGGCTTGCGTATTTGACTGTGGCTGAAACAGGATCACATGCAAGGGTCCAATTTCTCATTCACAGGTAAGATTTCAGAGTCTCAGAAACTCTGCATATGAGGGGTCCCTGCATTGCTTTTTTTTTTTTTTTTTTTGACTAAAAACAAACACCTAAGCTGGATCATACATTGCAAACTCCCCAATCCTGATACCTGTGTGCTTGTGAACTGAGTGAGGGGGCGTGATCTTCCACAATAACCCCTTGGAGAATGGCCACAGCTTTCCCAGAGGCCACCTTTGGAGGGTGGTCTCCTTGACTCTGCAACCCCAGGAAGAGTTGCAGTCTCTCAGGGCTGGTATCTCATGAGACCTCAGGCTTAAATGCATAGTCCTTGAGCTACTGGGCTGCTTCTGTTTTTCATCTCATAGAGCTGTCCAGCAGTTTGGTCAACTTGACCCTATCCTCTTTTTTTCCCCTACACTTTTTTTTTTTCTTCAAGAAATAGATTTTCATGCCATCTTTAAAATGCCCATTTGAGTTTTCTTTCAAATAACTTTGACAGAAGTAGGTTCTTAGGGAAAAAGTCCCTTTGAAACTCCTAGAACAAAAAAAAAAAAGTGGCAATTATTTTACAAGCAATCAAGTTGAAGGAAAGAAGGAAGAACCAAGACCCCACCATGGACACCTAAGAGTGAGTATTTCTGTGGGGAGAGCAGGCCCAGAACTTGGCCATTGTCAGAATAGGTCAAAGTCATGGGCAACCTGGGAAAGCTGTTAGCATCTTGGGAAAAAGTCCATGTCGGTGGTTCTCAAAGCCTGTCTGATGTGTGAGACTCACTCCTGCCATCAACCTCTAGAGATTTTGATTCACTCTGTTTAGAGGGCTTTGTAACTGAAGACCTCAGACTGCATTATACATCAGACATTTATTGTTTCACAATTCTGGAGGCTAGAAGACTGAGAACAAGGTGTCAGCAAGGTTGGCTCCTTGTGAGGCCTCTCTCCTTGGCTTGTAGGTGACAGTCTTCTTCCTGTATCTTTACATAATCTTCCCTCTGTGCTTGTTTGTGTCCTAAACTTTCTTACAACAACACTGAGGGTATTGGATTAGGGCCACTTGACCTACTTTAACCTTAATTACCTCTTTAAAGACCCAGTCTCCAAATCTAGTTGTATTCTGAGGCACTGAGTATTAGGACTTCAACATAAGAATTTGGAGGGTACACAGTTGAGCCCTTAATGACAGAAACCAGGGAATCTGAGTTTCTAGCAGTGTCTTCAGGTAATTTTGATATAGCCAGGCATATAGCCAGGGTTTTGTATCCACTGCAGACACCTGCTAGATCTGAAGCCCTGTAAGCACAATCCTCACTTTTCTCCTTTGCAAATGAGAGCTGCTCAGCCAAGTCAACTGATTTTCAACAGGACTGTAACAAATATGCTCCAGAAGGACTCAGTAACCCAATACTTTGCTGCCTGCAGATACAATCTGGGTTCATCTGTAGCTGGACTTTTGGGTGTCAACTCAGAGACATTTCATTTCATGTCCAGTGAATTACATTCTCAAAAGCAAAGCAGGTTTGGTCTTTGTAGAAAAACATGAATCTGAAGACAGGTTATGAGTGAAGCTTAGTGTGCTGGAAAATGGATCAGATGTAGACTGAATTGCATTTATTTTCTGTGGCTACAATTTGGTCTGTTTTCCAAGAATCCTCATTAAATCTTAAACCCCAGGATACACCCCTGTCCTTTAAGGACCAGTACAACACTAGCAAGCATTTGCCTGAAAAGTCAATCTTCAGTATAGATTTCCCTCAAATAAACCCTTTCTTTCTGCCAACTGTCAAAGTTGTCTATGTGAATACAAATAACTCCTCTAACAGAGGGAGCCCTCCTCTCTGCATGTGTGTTTTTGGGGGTGAGGTCAGTTAGGATTAGCCTCTCTTTATTTGTCTGGAAGAGAGTTTCACTTTAGGAGCACACTCCACTTGCCACTTCTTGAGTTTATGAAGTGGTAAGTCTGCTCCTAAGTGGAGATAATATTTTCATTAGGATTTTGTGGGGCAGGAGCAGTTTTTGAATCGTGCCTCCCATGTCTCAGGATACTAAAAATGATACATTTTCTTGACTGATCCTACTGTATTAACAGTAGCAAAACCAACACCACAACCTAAGTATGTAATTTCACTATTTGTGTAGGAGATTACAGTTCTGATGTTGTACAAAAGGAAGCCTAGATACAGAGGCTACACCGACTTTCCAGAGGGTTTGGAAATGTTTAGGGGTGTTTTTTTTTTTTCGGAGCTCATAATGTCTGGGGACATTCCTGGAATTTAATAGTGGGAAGCAGAGAAGTGAGACATCTTACAATGTCTCAAGCAGTTTCATGCAATGAAGATGGATACACCCAAGATGCTTTTAACAGTCTGTTGAGAGGCATTGATGTATATCAAAGGGTGAGCTTTAGTAACAGCAAAGGTGGAATAAAAATCAACATGGTGCTTCCCTTCAGTTCCTCCAGCTCTGGAAACAGGCAAAATGGAAAGGCTGGCCTGGCTGGTTGAGGAGCAGAACCAGAATGGAACAGGCAAGCAGATATCGCTGCACCTTTGAAGCGGGTCCTACCTTGTCTGCATTTCCCACAGGACCTGCAAACTCAAGGCAGTTCCCCTGGTGTATTACTGCTGGCCTGGGAGACAGATGAGGCCACCCAAGTATACACTAACCACTCAAAGAGAAATGTGGTCCCGAGAAGGCAAGTCAGAGGGATAGGGAGTACGGTGTTGGGTGGGTCAAGGAATTGAAGTTCCTTGAAAGGAGAGAAGTATTTGCATGGTTCCGTTTCCTAAGGTGCATGGATGGAATGGAGAAGAACTCTTTTCCCTTATATTTTGAAGTTTATCTTTTATAGGTTTGTGTGAGTGTTTTCCTTATTACTTCCTCAGTTCCTCTGCATTGTCCTCAAAGACTGGGTCTTCATCTTTGATTCCATTAAAATTTTATTTTCTTCTGGACTCTTTTACACTTAAACTTTTAGTTGGAGTCCACATACTGTTACCACTGACCAAAGAGTTAATGAGAGTAAAAAACGTTTTTTAAAATTCACTTTATTTCTGCTAAAGTAATCATAAATGGTTATTTAAAGCAACAATGCTCTCTGCAAGCATGTCTTAACTATTGGTTGGTCATAAAAGGACACTTCACATAAATTTTGAAAGAAATATTTCCCAAAGGTGACTTAGAGTTGAAATAGATAATTACTTCAGTAATAAAAAATATATATTATTTCTACAACTTGAGGTTTAAGAATCTTATTTTGCAATAATGGCTGGTAGTATGAGAACAACATTATTTGCTTACTACTGAAATACTTAATTCCATTTCAAATGTCATAATTAAGGAATGTCAAAACCTAAATTTTGTTCCATGATTTTTAGAGATTTCTATTTGTATGTGTAGGTGATTCCAAATGTTACACTTTTTCCTTTGTGAAGAAAAAAATATCTTATTGGATCCAGATCTTTCTTTTGACCTCCAAAGGAATGAGTGCATTTAACTGTTCAATTTCACAAATATTTATCATGAACTTAGTGTGTTTAGAAGAGTCTCCTACATGCATGGATGATGTCCAGATTAATAAGACATATTCTTATTCAATTCCTATTAGAAGATAGACATACAAACTGTCATGGCTAAACTCCAAGGCCGACTTCGATCAGTGCTGTGACAGACATAGAGGGAAGATGTCATGTGCAGCTGTGCACAGTTATTCAATAGAAGTGCATTGAGCACTGGCTAATCCAGGGTCTCGCCTGAGTACTGGGAAAACAGTGGCCAACGAAACAGATACTGACCCTGTTCTCTTGGCGTCCATAAGGGAGGGCGGGCATTTGTGTCTGGAATGGACTAAATCTGTCTGGGATGATGAGGGCCGACAGTGTTGCAAAGAATGTTAGTTTCTTGGGATTGATAGGTTGGGTTTCATCAAGGGCAAAAGCATTCTAGACAGAGAGAAGAGAAGCTTCAAGAAGAGCCTTTGGAAAGTGTATTTGGAAATGGAATCGAAGTCCCAGACACTGGGTTCAAGACCCCGGAGCAGAGGATAAGTATAGAAAGATGCTTGGAAATTGTTCCCACGTTCTGAAGGAGTCCCAGTGACACATCTCAGTGAACATCTCATGAATCACAAGGTGACAAAAATCTCCTAATGGTGGAACTATCTTCTATTAAATTTTGTAGGCAAGTATTTTTTTGTCCTTCCTGTTGTGAACAGTCATCAAAGGCTTGGTGAGGTTTGGTCAGGAAGATGCTGTGATTGTATCTGAGTTTGAAAATAATAGCAGGGGTAGTAGGACTGTGTAAAGACATGTCAGTTTTAAGCTATCCTGGCACCCTCTCAGATCCCAATACATTTAGCCATGGGAAACACATTATTCACAGGCGGTTAAGCCATAGGCATCCAGCTTAGCAGAGTAGTGAGAAAATATAAATGGGCCAATCAAATGGGCCAGTCAACGGCTTTTCTGAACCTGATCTATAACATACAGAACTTGTCAGTTATGTAACTGATGGTGACAGGCGGTCAAGAAATTCTTGAGTCTGAATTCAAAGCCTCACATGAGCCAAAAAGTGAGAAGTTGGGGACAGAGAAGCTAGCAGAGAGATTTCAATAGTGTGGATGAACAGAGAAGGGCAGAGACTGTGAGAGGATGCAGTGACACCAAGAGTGATTCAGATTCATGGTCATGAGAGTCAGAGGGAATGGCCAGGAATCCATGGAGGCAGGACATCTGTGTTTTGACAACTTGATGGGTGTGGGGAAGGGAACTTTATGAGAAGGGAGGAGTTTAATAGAATTCTAGGATATCAAGACAGTGATATTCATTGTGATCCCATCATCCATGTTAGAACACAGGAATAAGGGAATTTCGTAGAAGCAAAAAGTGCCAAGTTCGGTCTTGGACAAATTGGGTGGAGGTATTTGTGGAGAAAATGGAATAGTATGGAGAGATGCAGAGATGAATAGCTCTGTGAATCTAACTCAGAAGATAAATGAGTCAAGGGCCAGGAGCCACCGTTTGTGGGATGCCACTTGATTTTATTACTTAGTTATATGGCAGGCACTGTGCTAAGTACTTTACCCGTGGATCTGCATTTAGTTACCATTCTCTGGGCGGACCATGCCATTTGTCAGGCATTTTTTCTCAAATCCATCTCCCAATGTTTTTTTGCTCCGTCTTCATTGGAGGAAGCCAAACTCTGCAACAGCATTTCCATGTCTTTGTTGAAGGGGCTCCCAGCTAGTTCAGTCAGCGGGAGTCACGTGTGGAAGACTGGTGGGCAGGACAAAGGCATTTCTCTCGTTTTTCTTCCAGTTGCACCTCCAGTGTCAGTAGTGCCGTATCTTTTGGGGGACATTTTCCCCACTGGATAGAAATAGGAAAGGAAAAAAAAAGCACAGTAGATAAGCTAGATTTGGCTGCATTTGTATATAAGAAAAGAAACTTGGCAAACAGCAACCTCCTCTGCCCCCCACTATATAAAATGTACACCATTTGGGGCTGCTATAGTGTTATGGTAACTTTGCAGTCTCGTTGGAGACCTAGTTATGTATCTGTCTGCCTAGCGAACTCAAGCATCTGGCTTCTCTTCTCAGGGTCTCCTCCTGATCCAGAATGGCTGATGAAGCTCAGTCATTGTATCTGTGTTCTCAAAAAGAGGAATGAGGGAAGTGGAGAAGAGGCTACACCTCAGATGTCTCAGTTTGCTTCTCTTTGGCTAGAACATAATCACATGACTGCATGAAGTTGAAAGAGAGGCTGAGAAAGGGTGTTAGAGCCTGGCAGTGAGATAGGATTCTGCTACAAATCAGGGCTCTGCTACTAAAAGGAGAAGATAAACAGAGCCCTGGACACCCTGACCTCATCTTTGAGTTAAATATTGTCCTCATGGTTTTATAGAGCTTTTATAGAAATGGTTTTATAGAGCTGAGGAAGGTCCCACAGATAGTATGGAGCAGTGCTGGTATATCACCCTAGGTCTGTCAGACTCCCAAGTTCTTGAGCTCAAGTGGAGGGCTGGAGAGCCAATGGAAGGTCCACCACCTTGAGCTGATGGTTAAAGAATGAGAGACAATACAAGTTCCCAGGAAAAACACAGAAGTTGAAAAAGCAGAGGGGTTGAGGAGAGAGATAATAAGCGAAAGGGGCTGAGGGAGGCCTGGAGTCCAAGGTGGAAGAAAAATAGCCATTTAGGGGAGATAGCATGGAAGAGGTGAAGAGGACAGATGCCAGGGAACCAAGGTGCAGAGCCGCCAAGGGAGGTGCAGGCAGAGGCAGCTGTTCTACGATGGAGGAATATGGGCCTTGGAATCTGGGAACTGAGGTTCGAGTCTCAGCTCTGTCATTTTCTGATGACGTGAACCTGCATAGTTCTTCTGTGACCTGAACTTCATTGCGCTCATTTCCTGGTAAACAGAAACTATGCTCAGGCCATTGCTGGAGAACATTGGGACAGTTTGTATTTGAATATGAACACAAGTCATGTTGGCACGGGTGTTTCATAGGCTGTGCACCACAAGTGAAAGCACTGCTTCCTAAATTCCTGCTCGTTTGATAGTTTCCACTACCTTGGATGTGGCCTGGGACTATGAGCTGTAGTTTATGGTGCATATCCAAATTCTGGGTCTCTATTTCGACTTCTGTTTACAAAGCAAGTGTGGAATAGCCAAAGGCATGGAGAGGTCAAGCTATTTCCTCCTGTGATCCACAGCAGCGTAAAGGAGCTCGGATCCAGCAGACATGCCTATGTCTAGAAAGGATCCCGACTCTGGACATCTTCATCTGTCCATCTGTCTTCTTGCCCTCCTCTCTCCTCAGACACCTCTGCCATTGGACTTGACTTGCAGGTCCTTTTCTCGGCCTTGGGAGAAGGTGTCGTTATTGCCCTGGCCCTCTCTGTGATATTGTGCAGTGCTCTGCACATTTATAGCTTACATAAATATTGAATAATAATAAATAACTACAAGGGAGGAAGAATATTGTAGGCTGGGGAGAGTGAAAGATGCTGAACTCATTATTTGAGGGCCAATCTTGGGACTCTTGGCTATCTCCTTCAAAGAGATTTGTTTGCCAGCTGTGTTGAAATATACTTTCCATATGATGAGCCCAGAGAAGCTGCCAGTTTCCCTGCAGCTCTCTTTCAGAGTAGCCCCATGAGGACCTGCGGAATCCTTAATGGTGTTTCAGAGAGGATAACCCCTTACGCCTCGTTGGCAACTGGGTTAGAGGAAAGCCCTGGGGAGAATGGCTGCAGCAAGATGATGAAATTAGAGGAATGGGATGGAATCTTTTTATTTCACTATATTTTGTGATTCCATGTGCAAACAGGGCAGCTATCCAACCATTTTATGGATGCATCATCTGCTGAGAAGGTCACTTGCTTTTCACTTCACGATGATCTTGGCTCAAGGAGGGCATTTCTCATTTAATATGTAATCCTGGTTCAGCGTGTCAATCAGATACTATCTCCTCCATCTGAAGAACTAGTTTTTCTGTTTGGTACCCATAAACCAGTTAAGAGAGACAACTGAATTCTTAAATTTAAGTGCAATAACTATTGAGCAAATATTTACAGAACCTGGACAATTGGAGGAGCTATAACTAAAAAGAAAAGAAAGAAAAGTGATATGAAACCAGTTGGATTCACATTTTTGTAGTTCATTCTGGCTGCAGCCCAGCCCAGCCAAGGTGGTGTTTACTAAATAAAACTAAAGCATTCTTTATAACATGATCAATATCTGCATGTTGTGCTGAAAATGTTTTCATCATCTGTGAACAGATTGGTTTCATTTACTCAGAATGTCACATATATCCACCTTGGGTTGGGAGTTGCATTTCTTCTTGAATCTAAACAAATAGGAATGAGCAATGCATTCCTTTGCCTTATTTCTCGATGGACCTTTGTGATAGCCCAGCTGTGCATAAAACACAGTGGGGGCAAGGAGGAAATGAAAGGAACTGGGCAGAAGTCAAGAACAAAAGATAAAGGTGGATAAATGGTGGTTTTAAGAGCAGCAACTCAGTGATGATCTTGGGTATCATGTCCCTGGAAATCTCAGCATGGGTCTGGCTTCTCAGTGGTAGTTGGTAGCAGTTGGCACCATGAGTTTACTAAGTGGGAGAGTTTTTTCAGAAACCTAGAACTATTTGCACTCAGATTTGAGAATCAGATTTTTGAATTCTAGGTTTATCCTATGACAGTAAATGGTACTGTAAAGCTTTTCTGACTTGTCTGTCAATTGCCCTCTAAACTAAAGCCTCTTCTTATCTTTTGGATCCTTTTCTTATTATCATGTATAGAAATAGCCAAAGAAGATGTAGAAGGGACTCTCCCTGAACTTATTATCAGAGGACTAGCCAAATAAACCTGGGGAAGGAAATGGCAACCTACTCCAATATCGGCAGAGGAGCCTGGTGGGCTACAGTCCAGGGGGTCACAAAGAGTCAGACATGACTGAGCAGCTAAGCACAGCACAGGCAAAGAAACACTGGATGTTTTGCTCAGAAAAGAAAATGTGTGTTCTTAGGCCTTAGCTGTCTCCAAATTTGTGAAAGAATATTACAGAGGAAAGAAAGAAATCTATCTTTTTGAAAAAAGACCTTTCCTGACCTACTTAACCTACAAAAGGCCTCCCCTGCACACCTGTCTTGTTTAGTTTCCTTCATATCACTTATTAGAACTTTCAATTATTTTAGTTATTTCTTTGCTTACCATTTGGGTCTATTTCCCTTCTAGGAGGGCAGGGATCATATTTGTGTAATTTACCTCTGTCTCCCTAGCCCTGGGTGTACTACAGGTATGTAATTAACACTCAGTAAATATGTATGGTGGAGAAGGCAATGGCACCCCATTCCAGTACTCTTGCCTGGAAAATCCCATGGACGGAGGAGCCGGGTAGGCTGCAGTCCATGGGGTCGCTAAGAGTCGGACACGACTGAGCGACTTCACTTTCACTTTTCACTTTCATGCACTGGAGAAGGAAATGGCAACCCACTCCAGTGTTCTTGCCTGGAGAATCCCAGGGACAGGGGAGCCTGGTGGGCTGCCGTCTATGGGGTCACACAGAGTCGGACACGACTGAAGTGACTTAGCATAGCATAGCATAGCAAATATGTATGGAAAGGATGAGTAAATAGGACAGCTCAGGAGAGATCAACAAGGTGATAATGTTCCTGAACATACAGACTGATCCCATTATTAGGCAGTGGGTTGGCAGCTCTCTGCCCCGGACTTACTGCTGCTGCTGCTAAAATTCCACTTGTAATCCAGTCAGTTGAAGTATAAATTCACATAATAGGTTGGTTGATGGACTAGGAAAGAAAATATCACTGGATAGATGCCAATCTTCATTACAGAAATAAAAATAAGCTTAAAATGTGTATCTTGATAATGGTTTCTTTTTAATATTGGAATCAATAAAGTAAAAAAAGTTATCCTTCCTATATCAACTCTTCAAAAGAGTGGGTAGTTCAATTTTACTTTCAGGCCTAAGTGGTAGACAACAGCAGACTGTAATTCCAGACTGGATTTAAACAGACTTTGTGCTTGAAATGGCTTGCTACTTGGTGAAATGCAGAGTAATAGATTATGCATCTATCAACTTCCTTGGGTTAATGAGATTTTATTTTGAAGAAAAGCAAAGCAAAACCAAAATATAGCCCTGAGTAAAATAATTCTCTGCTTCTAGCTATTTTTCCACCTGAAACTAGATACTTTGTTGAGCCAGAATGGTGCCCTCTGTCTCAAAGTGACAGTTTTGCTAGATTTCTTAAATCAGGTGGTATCCAACCTACCTTTGACAGATGCATTTTCATTAGTTCAAGCAGTGGCTCTGCCTTACCTTACACCATAGGATTAAAGGACAGTTTTTAAGACATATGCTGCCCCCAGTATGCATGATAATAGGGTTTACCAACAGGCTGAATAGAATATAAGAAACTGAAGCTGTGCAGCATGTGATGATCTGATAAAACCCATCAAAGTTTGTTCTGGGTGCAGAAGTTATGTAAGTTTTCTTCTGAGAGATGTAGAAAAATAAAATGTAGTTCTGCAAGAGAAAAAGCCATTCAGCAGTCAGTGAGGGACTTTCTGGGAGTCGGTCCAGTGGTTAAGAATCCACCTTCCAATGCAGGGGACAAGAGTTGAATCCCTGGTCGGGGAACTAAGATCCCACACGCTCTGCAGCAACTGAGCCTGTGTGCCGTGCCGCAACTACTGAGCCTCTACCTGCACAGCTGGAGTCCGAGAGGTACAGTGAAGACCTGATGCAGTCTTAAAAAAAAGTCAGTGGAATGAAGCCCAGGGCCCGTGGTGGGAACTTACACCACTGGTATAAGTACTCTCGTTATTTTCGTAGGTACAGAGCCTAAGAATTTGGCCACAGTTTTAATCCAGGACAACAGGCCTCAAAATACTCCCGTGTCAACAATTCTTCCAAAGTGTCCCAATGGGAGTCATCTTCTTAAGTGTCTGATCAATATCTTTTAAAAATATGATCTTGCTATTATAGGAAAATAGGAACTCCCTTTCCTCCTCCCTATCCACTAAAGAAAATATGCCGTTGTCTGCTGGGTTTCCCAAGCCTCTGTTGAATAGATTCTGGGTAATGGAGGAAGGAAAGAATTGAGGAGAAACAAGACTGGGCTGATTTGATTTTTACTGAAGGGACAATGATTCCAAAAATGTGAAAATGTGAAGAGGTGCTGAAGTTAGTGTGGCCAGGATATGGGGAAGTTTAGAGTGAAGTGGGTGGTCTTTGGGAACAATTACCCCTGGTGTGAAAAGAGATCAGGAGGTGTGGAAAGAGGATTTCAAGTATTTGTTCATACATTAGGAATGCACAATCGTTTTTTGATATTGTCTCAAGATACTGCAATAAAATACCGTAGAGATCTTCAGTTATCTTTTGATTCTAGGCTGATCGACCTTTGAATGAAAATCTGTGTCCAGATGGCAGTGAGGTATTTTAAAGGTTGCACAGGTGAATGTGCAGAGTGGGTCTGCTTTGTATAAGACCTTGTGCATCAATGTAAGGAAAAGGCACAAAAGTCCTCTTAATTAGGGAAGAGTTATTACTACTCAGGATTCAAGACATGGCTGTTACCATAGTAGCCTAACATGTATATATTCATTTTCTTAGAGTTGTTGAGAGATTAGAACCCTCAATGAGGGAATTTGTGGTGTTATTTTGTTTTTTTTTGGTATTATACCAATCAGTTTGAAAGTTATTAATACACATAATGCTATAAGGGAAACATTTAAGAAGAATTTAATCATCTAATTAAGCAAAGTGACCTGAAAGTCTTTATTATGGCATAGTGGGCTAAACAAATTTTGTAGTTAAGATTGTTGCTGCTGCTGGGCTTAAGTCATGTCCGACTCTGTGCGACCCCATGGACTGCAGCCCACCAGGCTTCTCTGTCTATGGCATTCTCCAGGCAAGAACACTGGAGTGGGTTGCCGTTTCCTTCTCCAATGCATGAAAGTGGAAAGTGAAAGTGAAGTCGCTCAGTCGTGTCGGACTCTTAGCGACCCCGTGGACTGCAGCCCACCAGGCTCCTCCATCCATGGGATTTTCCAGGCAAGAGTACTGGAGTGGGGTGCCATTGCCTTCTCCATTCAGAGCTTCAAGGAGTTTCCAATTTCTAGGCTTTCAAGAATGGTGTTATGCTTTAATACTTTTATGGCATGATGTCAGCAGAGGATAGATTTCTCCAAAGCCCAATAAATCTTACCTCAAGTATCATAACTGGGATTAAAAATATATGGATTATATAAATTATATATATAAAGCATATAAATATATATGTGTGTGTATACATGTGTGTGTATACATGTGTGTATACACATACAATTGACCCTTGAACAAGCTGAGTTGGAATTGTGCAGGTCTGCTTCACGTATATGTGGATATGTTTTGATAGTAAATACTGCAGTACAGGATGGTCTGCTGCGGTCAGCTGACTCTGTGTATGTAGAGGGACCACGGATAAGGAAGGTCAACTGTAAGACTAGCAGTTATATGTGGATTAACCCCCATGCTATTCAGGAGTCAACTGTATATAAATTTGGAACTTCCAGTGCTAAGTCCTTAGCCTACCTTGCCAATGCTTTGGAATTTATTGCCACCCACCCCCCCACCCCCGCCAAAGATGGGAGGTACATTCAGGCTCTTGTAGTCTGTTCTAAAATCAGTGCAAGCCCTTCTGGCCTTCCTGAGGCTTCCCAATATTTACTCTCTTTTCCTTCCCCTGTTGATGAACCCTTTAATGTCAACCATCCAGCAAAATGAGCATCACTTACTTTTTATGTCTTTTAGGCTTCATCTTACCGTGTAGGGTCTGTCCCTAGCCTCAGAATTTCACAATGTATTTTTCATCGTCACTGGATGGTTAATAGTTAAAAAGCCCTGAGGGAAAATTCATGTTAAATTTGTAAGACCAGTTAAAAGGAAGATCATCTCCCAATGTTTCAAAGTACTTGCATTTCCATCTCTGATTTTGTTTTTGATTTTTTTTTTCTTTTTTGGTTTCTGCTCTAATGCAGGAGACCCCGGGTTTGATCCTTGGATCAAGAAGATCCCCTGGAGAACGAAATGGCAACCCACTCTAGTATTCTTGCCTGGAGAATTCCATGGACAGAGGAGGCTGGTGGACTCCAGTCCATGCGGTCACAAAGAGGAAGACTAAACAAGTAACACTTTCACTTTCCTTGTATGTATGGAACTAGGATTTGCCATGCACTGTGGTTCCTAGGGAAGCTTGACTCAATGAGTCTAATGCATGTGTGTTAAGGAATCAAATTTGAATACCTTACCATTTCAAGCAAAGGAACAAACTTAAATGAAGAATACAATCTTCTAAGCATGTGGATCTACTAATACAATCTACCAGCAAGCGGATGAAGAGAGGAGACCAATCAATAAGATTTTAAAGGTTTGTTATTTGGCAACATGTCATTCCTCATGCAGTAACAGTCTTCTCTAGTTCATGCAAACTGCTAATGACATATAACACATCCACACTTAACAAGATTTCCTTTTTACTTTATGATTTTTAAATTCAACAAGAAAAGATTAGAGATACATCTCTGTAATCATTCATTTTTAGCTCATTTTAGTCATAAGAGCAATCCTTTGTCTATTAGTCCTGGTTAGGTTACAGATCTAACCCGGATGCAAGTTCTAGCAATTTACATCTTCAGATATGTCTTTTTATATTTTCTCATTGAGACCTATTACAGTTATGTTTGAGTCCCTCAATATATATTTTACGTGTCCGCTTTCCTTTAATAATTTTCATTTCTTTGTCTTTCTGTTCTGGGTTCTGAGTAATTTAATTAATTATATCCTCTAATTGACTAATTCTTTATGCCCCATCTATTGTTTATCCCATCATTTGAGGTTTTAAAAGGACAGGTTTTAGGATATCTATTTGTGCTTGGGTATCACAGGCATTGGTTTTATAACTACCTATTTTTATTTTATAGATATAATTTTTCTTTTAAAGATTTTAGACAGCTACACTTATAAGTCAGTTCAAATTGCTTTATGATTTTTGGTTTCTTGGCTGCTAATTTTTGGTTATTATTTTCTGGTTTACCCACTAATAAATTATTTAGAGGTACTTTGTCATTTTTGTTTGAGAGTTACCTTGGGTGGGTGTTTTATTTTTGTTATCCTTATGGTCACCCCTCCCATTAAGATTTCAGTGATGTCTCAGCCTGGCCCTCAGTGATAATTAAGTAGGTATAAAAGTCAGGATTCTATATGTACTATGTCTTCTGGCTTCCTTGAGTACTAAGTACAGTCACTAATAATCCTTCAAGATTTATTATAAGTTTTACTATTTCATGTAACAAATATTCAGATGAGTCACTGCTGGTCCTGTTATTTCTTGGATTGGATTCCTACTTTGTGAGATGATTATGAGGATTCTGTCTTGTAATTTCTACTACATAGTTACCTACAAAACAGCTAATGCATGTACATACGAAATAGTAATAGTGTATTGAGTGGGTGTGACTCCAGGGGCGTGCGGCACGTTAGGTGCTCTCTTTTCTTCTGCACGTGTCACCAGCCTGCTCACACTCCCTTGCTTGTCATGGCAAATCATCAGTAGCAGCATGACTCCATTTTAAAATTTGAGTTAGGTGAAAGAAACTGATTCCATGCCATTTTAAGCTTTCTAAGAAAACTCCATCAATTGAACTCAACAACCTAAAATGACTTAGAAAGTTAAATATGCAGTACGTATGAGAGAGAGAAAGAGAGAGAGCGAGCGAGCCTTTGTATAGAGGGGGCTTGGGGAGCCTGATGAAGGTGCCTTAAATTGTGATGTGTGGATTTTATTAGAACCTCCAGACTCTTTCCACCCCCTAGTGAGGGGGACACCCTTTTCTCTCCTCAGTACACACCCCTGAACCACAGGATCTGATTCACACTTTGCGTTCTACCTTCTTTACAAGGTGGAAGCTTGTTGAGTTTCTCACCAGCAAATGTTCAGGAGACATGGAAACCTCTGTCGGTGAAGGTCTGAATTCTGTAGCACAGTCTGGTTCCTGCCTGCCTGTTTATCATCATGAACTGCTGCATGCTCTCTGAACTTTATGCTCTAGGAACATGAGCTCTCTTATATCTCTGTGTCTTTGCATATTCCCTTCCCACCCTCCTCATCCCCAAACCAGCCCAGCAGTGCCTCCTCATCTTCCCAGCGTGCCCTCAAGCACTACCTTCTCCAGGAAGTTTCCCCTGGTTCCACCAGGCAAATGCAGGGGCTCTGTCTCTTATGAACACCTGACACACACTTGTGTATCATTGTAATTGCCACTTTGAGTGTGTCTTTGCTGCCTGGTTAGCACTCTGTGGGGACAAGGACCATGTTTCCTCATCTTTATGTCCCCAGGGCATAACACAGATGTTAAAATGCTTGTTGAACGAATAATGTCTGGAATAGTGTCTGGAGAAACAGCCAACATGCTGCCAACAGGACGAGAGACTGACTTTAGAAGGAGAGTTGGGAGGGGAACCCCTAGCTCAATGGCTCCTCTTGTTTAGTCGCTGACACCCAGTGTCTCCAACCCAGGGCCTAACCTGGCCTGGCACAGTGAACATAAGAGAGACACATCCAGCTCCCTGGTGAAAGAGCAGCTGAAATTGGGTTTGACTTCACTAAAATCCAACTCCCCAGAAAGAAGTAGCCAGTTCAGCCCTTTGGTCAAACAGCCTCAGTAAGGCCAGATTCTTAAGTGCTTACCAGATATCAAAGCATTCTAGTTTGTTAGTAGGCAGCATCTATAATGATTAGTAAAAGAGCTGTTTTTTCCCCTAAGTTTTGGGAGCCTCTGGGTTACAAAGCTCCTCCTCCAATTTTTTCCAGCTCCTCTCCTTCCCTCCCTTGCCAGTGTTGACAGTGAACTTGGTTGAGTTACATTCTAAAACACAGTGACAGCTGGGTACTCATTAGCACTGAAGTTTCCACTGGTCTCTGTACTAGGAAGATGATGAGTAACCAGACTCTGAAATTGGAAGAGGGCAGATGTGTGCCTCCAGTCCTCATACTCACAGTAGTCTTCACGGACTGGGGGCAGAGCTGTGCTGTTTGGCTCAGCGCCAGGGGGTGGCCTGTAGCCCAGTGTGAGAGGACTCTGCAAGCACTGAAGTGCTGCCGGTCCTCCTGGGCTCCCAGTGCACCTCTGCGCAGACTCTGTCAGCTTGGCGCTGCTGGGGAGTGGGAGGGGAGGTGGTCAGACCAGTGACTCGCCATGCCTTTCACTGGATGAAACAGGGAGCTTTGGCTTTCCTCCACAGTTGTGTGTTTCTAGAGCTTGTCTCACAATGCAGGGCATAACCGTTTCTCCATTTTCTCTCACTTACATCCTTATTTTGATTTTCTTATAATTTAGGTATAATATTTATCAAAAATACTGGTTCTGAGTTTCAAAAATGGTTTTAATATTTTCTTGTTATGATATACATATTTTTAAAATGTGCCTGGTACATTAGAGTACATATATATAGTGTGAAGGGGCCACAGAAATCACGGAGTTCTTCTCTTCATAAATAGAGAAGCAAATTGAGGGATTGAGGTGCATGACTTCTGGAATATCACTTGACTGCAGTGTCATTCTGAAAGTGGGGTGTGAACTCAGGTTTCCTTTTTCAGGCCCCCAGGGTTCTCTTTACTGCACAAGGAAATTTGACATATCTCTTTTCACAGAAAGCGTTAGGTCATAACCTCAGTGATGTAGGACTCTTGAAAAAAAAATCTAATTAAATTAGTTTATAGTACAAACAAATGGAAATCAGCCTGGACCTAGATTCTGAGTGTTCTAGAGTGTAACTTACTTTTAGTTTCCTCTGATGGCCTTGGCAACAACAAATATGTATATATATATATAGTAGTGAGTCAACTCCAAGAAAAATATTGGGTTGGCCAAAAAGTTCATTTGAGTTTTTCCATAACATCTTGCAGAAAAACCTGAGTGGACTTTTTGGCCAACCTGAAATTATTAGTGGGAATAATTTTTTTTTTATTCTATAATAGGAGTAAGGAAAATTGAAATAATACCATAAAGCCCTGAATATTCCATATAGGAATACGGAATGATTTTGTGACTGATAATTGTGTTGTCTTATTTTCTGATGAGAGTTCTAAGTTCTTAAAATGAAATAAAGTCATCAGCCTGAAACCTTTTCACAGTATGTATCAAATTCTTGTTTTTTTTTTTTTTAGAAAAACAGATGGACAGAAATCTCCAGACCCTAGAAGGCAGGCATCACTGGGGTTCTCTCCCTCTGTACTTTGCACAGGGCTGCATGTGAGCTGTTCAGTTGATATTTGGATGTTTCCTGGTCTTCTGTTTTGCTTGAGTAAAGGGAGAAAGTGGCCACAACTGGCCTGGCCAGGCCTTCAGCAGTCAGGATCCTTGTTCAAAAAGAATAAGAAAGAGTTCACTTTTGAAACCTAACTGCAAGCTAAACACAAGGTGTTGTATAAATTTGAAGATTTCTGGTTTAATTGTTGTGTCTAAGACCATGGATGCCAATGCCCTAGAAAGCTGTCAATCTGAAATTCTCTTTGAAAGTCAGGTGGCTTTCTTTATACTTTTATACAGACATGAACCATGGGAAGCTGGACACTCAGAGCTTTCAGCAGAAATGCTTATGCCCTTTATAGTTGTATAATATATCTCCTTTTTTTATATCTCTTTGTAATTCGGCATTGATCAGTTAGAACATGGAAGCTGTAAGAATCTCAAGCCATGCCGTAATATGGTATATGCTGAGAATTCTCTGGGGAAAACTCACATTCTGGATTATTTCTTTGCTAAAGACACTGACCGAGATAAAGCGATCACAGAAACACACGGTCTGCACTGACAAGCGTAAATTGCACGCTAAGTTGCTCAGTCGTGTCCAACTCTTTGCGACCCTATGGACTGTAGCCCACCAGGCTCCTCTGTCCTTGGAATTCTCCAGGTGAGAATACTGGAGTGGGATGCCATGCCCTCCTCCAGGGGATTTTCCTCACTCAAGGATTAAACACATGTTTTCTGTGGCTCCTGCATTGCAGGCAGATTCTTCACCACTGAGCCACCAGGAAGCCCTGACCAGTGTAGACTTGTTCTTAAGTATCTGTGATTATCTACACAACGAGGAACCAAATCTATGTAACTTATATTACTGGTGTTAAAACCAATCATTATAATAAGGACTTTCTTTTTAAAATTAAAAACAGGGATGCCTATCATTGAACTCAGAGAAAATAACATTTATTATAAAAGTGAATGTCATGTCCAAAGCCACAGTTGATATCAAGTTTCTTCTCCCAACTCCTCCCCCACACCAGCCAAGATCCTTTAAAGAAGAATGGAGAAAATAAATTTCATAGGCACTGGGACTGCCCTTTCTAAAGCATGCATTAAAAAAATTACTTTAGGGGCAATAAAACAGGAAGATGGCAACTTTGGAAATCAGTTAGTGAAAAGACCAAAGGCCTCACAGGTAAATGGACCTAGGTTAATGTGCTGTAAGTAATAGACTGTGTGACTTGGCAAATGAGTTAGCCAATCTCTTTGAATCTCAGTCATCTCATCTGTGAAGTGGGACTAATAAAATTTTTTTATTACACTGTTGTTCTAAAAATTTACTGAGATGCTGCTTGTAAAGTGCCTGGCTTATATGAGGAATTTAATTAGTGCTCATTTCTATCCTATTAGCAATTTGGATATTACTTTTGAATCATATATTGCCTTTTTCCTAAAAGTGGTTTTTAAGTTTAGCACCTTTTACTGGCTCAATAAGAAGCTCCAAGGGAATGACTTTGGCTGAGTCAAATATCTGTTCCCAAGAAACTGGAGGAATCAGCACCTCGTCAGCCTGTCCATGAAGTATAGGAGCATGGGTGTTGCCCTAGGTTCTGATGCTCAAATGTACCAACACCAGAGCAGTGGTTGCCGGTACCTGCCTGGTGCTGTATTATTTCTCACGTTTAAGATCATCATCTTGCAACAACTGGAGATAAACTAATTTCGTGATAGTCTGTGGAAGGTCAGTAAATTGGGTACTCTGTCAGCATTGGACAGAGATGAGGGTACATGTGGGAGTCAAATGAAGAAACAACTTCAGAGGGGATGTAGGGGCTCCTGCTCACAGAACACAGAGCTTGTGAAACATGCTGCTGCGGAGCTCTGTTTCAGTGGGGACTCGGGCACCAGATGTGCGCAGCTGTGCTAGGGAAGCTGACCCTGCCAGAGCAAGGAGAGCCACACGCTCGTTGTTTTCCTTCTGAGTGAGAGGGAAGGGGAAATAAATCTCTCTCGGCAGAGAAAAACAACATTGTTAATGTTTATTATTTATCAACTTATCCTTTTCTCAAATCAAGTCAAAATGGGCCATTTGTCTTTAATATGCCTTTTCTGATTTAAAAAAGTACAAGAGCAATTTTGCAAAAAAGCTTTCAATTCCAGTGGCCTGTTTAAAACAGGCTCCATTTATTTAGTAATAAACATTTGAAAAGGCACATGCTTTTCTTGAGGATTTCTTAATGTCATGTCATGAAAAGAAATGAGCGGCTGATCCTAGCCATGGAAATAGTGCCTCTATAACCGTATAAATTTTTTTTCTCTTAAGAGAAAAGTTACTTTATTTAAACTACCACCAACAAATACCATTGCTAATGGTCGTGTATACAGTGGGACTAAATTTTCTCTGGGGTAGTCAGTCCATTGAAACTGATCTGCTGTGACTTATTCTTTGCTGTAAGTAACATCATTGTCTCTAACAAAAAAGCATTGAAAACTTTATATTATTAAGGAATGTTTATACTTGTGGAACTGTTCTTAGGAAAACCAATGCTTTTCTTGCTGAGTTACAAGTAAAATGCATCCTGGAAAGATTTGAATAGAAGAAAGATAGTTTATAGAAGGCTTATTTTTTCAGTTTCTATCTATCAAGTGTTAAGTTACCTGGGAAAGTTGATTAGAGCTAAAATATTGCTTAATTTCAATCCCTTTAAAACTGAGCTTTCCACTGTGCCCCCATATATACACATACAGAATTGTATTAAAAATGTAAAACACATAAGACTGTTTATTGTTTTCTGAATATGTCTTAGTTTTTTATAATTAATTGCAGTGACAATTCAAGTTGGAAGTATATTAGTACATTATGATCATACTAAAAGAAAGATTAGATTAGTAAGAGAATGAAATTAGCAGCAAAATCACCTTTTCCTTCCTGCTGTCTCATTTGAGGGGGAACACAGGAAAAGGTACTTGGTTTACACGAAGTGGGTAAAAAAACCCTTTTCAGTTGCAAACTAACCTTTAAGTCTCAGCAGTGTAAGCACATTGTATGATCCACAAGGGGCGGGGTTCCTTCCCTGTGTAAATACTGCACATCGGCGTTGACATCCGAGAGGTGAAGCGATAAAGTCAGACAAACTGCCCTGGAACACAGATACCATCTCGCAGGGCCCATGATTCCAAGGCATAGAGACTGTTGGCATACAGGGCTTTTGCAACAGTGAAGGACCACCGCCACCTGTGGACAGCAGGAAGCATCGGCGCCGACACGCTGCAGGCTGAGTAGAGAAGTACCGGTGACGAACAACGATTGCAAAGTCTGGGCCACCTGCTGACGCTGATGGTCTAAAATTTTCCCAACAGCAAGAGTTGTCATGGGTACTTTTGTGGCCTGTGGTGGGGCATTTTTTTTCATAAATCAGTAAGTATCCTTATAACCACACAAAGGGTATGATTATCTTGTATTAATATAAAGCATAGAGCAGGCATCTTAAATTCAAAAACTTTTAAGGAACAGGTATAAAATGTAGCTGTAAATGGATAAAAACCATAAGGGCAGGGAATTGGAGAACACATGCTCCTTAAAAGGCATTCAATTTTATTAAATTTTTTGTGGGGGAGGAAGACTCTTTCAGGTAGCACACATTCGTGGCTCAGATTCAGCCTGCAGCCATCTAGCACTGGAGGTCAACACGCGGATATACAAGATCCCAGGTGACAATTGTGATCCAAGAACAAAAGTCTAAGAATACCTTATTCACTCATTCATTATAAAATCTTTATTGAATGCTTGTTTTATTTCAGGAATCACTCTATGTTGATAGACAAGTTACGAAAACAGGTATTGCACAAGTAATTACCCAAATGGAATTATAGTCATAATAAATGCAATGAATGAAAATCCAAGATAACTATATACAGTGTTTCATAAAAGTTGCTTGTTTATGTCACATCACTATTTAATGTTCTACTAAGAAAGATAAAACCCTGTCAATTGAACTATAGCCCTATGCTTTCTTAATTATAAGAAATTAATACTCTATGCTTTTGATACATTTTATTTCATACTTGAAAGAATGCATTTTAGGTTAATTGCAACACTGATTTTTTAATCATATATCACTTATTGTTGTTGAGTTTTCAGTCATGTCTGACTCTTTGCAACCCCATAGACTGCAGCATGCCTGACTTCCCTGTCCTTCACAGTCTCCTGGAGGTTGCTTAAACTCATGCCCATTGAGTTGCTGATGCCATCCAACCATCTCATCCTCTGTCATCCCCTTCTCCTCCTGCCTTCAATCTTTCCCAACACCAGGATCTTTTTAAATGAGACAGCTCTTTGCATCAGGTGGCTAAAATATTGGAGCTTCAGCTTCAACATCAGTCCTTCCAGTGAATATTCAGGACTTATTTCCTTTAAGATTGACTGATTTGATCTCCTTGCAGTCCAAGAGACTCTCAAGTCTTCTCCAACACCACTGTTCAAAAGCATCAATTCTTCCGCACTCAGCTATTTTTTAGTCCAACTCTCACATCCATGCATGACTACTGGAAAAACCATAGTTTTGAACAACATGGACCTTTGTCGGCAAAGTAATGTCTCTGCTCTTTAGTATGCCGTCTAGGTTGATCATAACTTTTCTTCCAAGGAGCAAGTGTCTTTTAATTTCATGGCTTCAGTTACCGTCAGTGATTTTGGAACTACAAAAAATAAAGTCTCTCACTGTTTCCATTGTTTCCCTATCTATTTGCCATGCAGTGATGAGACTGTATGCCATGGTCTTAGCTTTTTGAATGTTGAGTTTTAAGCCAACTTTTTCACTCTCCTCTTCCACCTTCATCAAGAGGCTCCTTAATTCCTTTTCGCTTTCTGCCATAAGGGTGGTGTCATCTGCATATATGAGGTCGTTGATACTTCTCCCTGCAATCTTGATTCCAGCTGTGCTTCATCTAGCCTGGCATTTCACATGATGTACTCTGCATATAAGTTAAATAAGCAAGATGACAATATACAGCTTTAATGTACTCCTTTCCCAATTTGGAACCAGTCCATTTTTCCATGTCTAGTTCTAACTGTTGCTTCTTGACGTGAATGCAGGTTTCTCAGGAGGCAGGTAAGTTGGTGTGGTATTTCCATCTCTTGAAGAATTTTCCAATTTGCTGTGATCCACACAGTCAAAGGCTTTTCTATAGTCAATGAAACAAAAGTAGGTATTTTTCTGGAATTCTCTTGCTTTTTGTATGATCCAGTGGATGTTGGCAAATTGATCTCTGGTTCCTCTGCCTTTTCTAAATCCAGCTTGAACATCTGGAAATTCTTGGTTCACGTACTATTGAAGCCTAACTTAGAGAATTTTGAACATTACTTCGCTAGCATGTGAAATGAGTGCAATTATGCAGTAGTTTGAGCATTTGAGTTCTTTGCCATTGCTTTCTTTGGGATTGGAATGAAACTGACTTTTTCCAGTCCTGTGGCCACTGCTGAATTTTCCAAATTTGCTGGTATATTGAATGTAGCACTTTCCCAGCATCATCTTTTAGTATTTGAAATAGCTCAGCTGGAATTCCATCCCTTCCTCTAGTTTTATTCATAATGATGCTTCCTAAGGCCCATTTGACTTTGCATTCCAGGATATCTGGCTCCAGGTGAGTAGTCACACCATCGTGGTTATCTGGATCATGAAGATCTTTTTTTTGGTATAATTCTCCTATGTATTCTTGCCACCTCTTCTTACTATTATCTGCTTCTGTTAGGTCCATACCATTTCTGTCTTTTATTGTGCCCATCTTTGCATGAAATGTTCCCTTCATATCTCTAATTTTCTTGACGAGATCTCTAGTCTTTCCCATTCTCTTGTTTTCCTCTATTTCTTTGCATTGTTCAATGTGGAAGCCTTTCTTTCTTTCTTTCTTTTTTACTTTACAATATTGTATTGGTTTTGCCATACACTGACATGAGTCCACCACGGGTGTACATGTGTTCCCCATCCTGAACCCCTGAGGAAGGCTTTCTTATCTCTCCTCGCTCTTCTTTGGAACTCTGCAGATGTATATATCTTTCCTTTTCTCCTTTGCCTTTCACATCTCTTCTTTTCTCAGCTATTTGTAAGGCTGCCTCAGACAGTCATTTTGCCTTTTTGCATTTCTTTTTCTTGGGGATAGTCTTGATCACTGCCTCCTGTACAAGGTTACAAACCTCCATCCATAGTTCTTCAGGCACTCAATCATATCTAATCCCTTGAATCTTTCTGTCACTTCCATTGTATATTCATAAGTGATTTTATTTAGGTCATACCTGTGTGACCTAGTGGTTTTCCCTACTTTCTTCAATTTAAGTCTGAATTTTCCAATAAGGAGTTCATGATCTGAGCCACAGTCAGCTGCCTATCTTGTTTTTGCTGACTCTATAGAGCTTCTCCATCTTCAGCTGAAAAGAATATAATCAGTCTGATTTCAGTATTGACCATAAGGTGATGTCCACATGTACAGTCGTCTCTTGTGTTGTTGGAAAAGATAGATATAAATTAAGCAAGATATTGCATTGAGAGTTGCACTTAGAGTCATCAGTGTTCATACTTTTCTATATAGTGTCATTGTCAGATCATCTAGAGAGTTGGGGAGCAGAATTTCTTAAAGAGTACTTCACTGTTGTCTAGAATTTTCTTCCCAGTAGCTGACACTAATTCTCCATTTAGATGCTGGTGCTTTCCTCATCTTACTAAAAGATGTCAACAGAAGCTTTTCAGACATTCATGAGGACTTGTACTCTTTCTTCAAAGTGTCTTTACATGGTTTGTAGACTGAAAAGACAGGTGTCATGTTGCCAAGGCTGTCACCCAAATTCACTCCTGTGCTGGCGTGACAGTCATGTCAGGATGCCCATGTGACCTGACCTGAGTGAATTTGGAAAACCCCCTTGTTAGAAAGTCACATCTAATTTCAGAGATGTGAAAATATGCTAATAATACAGGATTCACGAAATGCAGTCCGTTAATGATCTGACCTGATCTTCAGGACCAGAGAAATTCTCTTAGAGAGCGTGACATTTAGCATTAGACCTGAAAACTAAGAAGGTATCCTGAAGCTGAGATGGAAGAGTATCATCCTAGTAGAGGCAGGGCCGGATGATGGAACAGACTAGCTGGAGCGCTCACCAGGCTACCAAACTACAGGAGTGTTGCAGCGTTTCCAGACCAGTTATGAAAGGCCGTGTTTGCTACCTCAGGTTCCTATTGCAATACTTCAGCTCTTCTCTTCCTGAAGAAATGTAAGCAAGTCCCACTTTCACTGAAGCTGAGGGGACTGTTGAGTGCAAAACAGGACAACATACAATCACACTATCACTGGGTTGTTTTCTTATTACTGCAGCTGTGTCAGAACCTGGCAGTTGTGGTCGTTTGAAATTCCAAAACCTCCTCAATACGTAGCGCAGAACAAGTGAGCTCCATGTGAAACCCTTTTAATATCCTGTCCCGCCCCCTAGGAAATTGTCTTGTTTAATAATTGACAAAAGAAAGCCAAAGAGAAACAACCTGGAGAACACATGAAAACGTGGGGAGGAAGGCTGGAGGCCAGTCCGGAGTCATGCCACGTAAATTCTCTATGAAGGATTTTGGTCTTTATCCCCAGGGATGTGGGAGTTATTGAAGAGTTTTGAGCAGTGAAATGACATACTCACATTTGCATCTTCACTCTGGCTGTTATGAAGCGCATGGATTTTGAATAATGAGTTATCTTCTCTCTGGGAAAAGTAGAGTTCCTTATTCATGCAGCAGTCTGGATTTCAAACATTAGTGAACTGGCTTTTAGGCATTTTCTCAAAAGGTGTATGTAAATTATTAATCACAAAATCATTTGGCCATATTACAGAGCTGGAATGAACAGTTAACTGTAATAATAATGTATCTATAAGCAACCAGTTAAATGGAGTCTTCAGTAGTTTTATTTCTTTACTATTTTTGTTTTGGATAAATGAGTTCAATAATAAATGAACAAAGTCAGGATTTGGGGCCAAAAGAACATTTCCTGTGAAACTTTACTGTGAAACAGAATGAGAAGAGATTCAGCTTAGTATGTCATGTGAATAAACCCCTGGATAACACACTGTAAATTGAGTCTAATTACATAAAAGGATGTTATGACATTTACGTATTAAACCATTAATGGTAGTTTTGGTTTAGTTTGTGGTAACTACTTTTGTTGGAAAATAATCGATTTCATTTTAGGAACACGAATGATGAGAGTTAGTGGCAAAAGTGGGCTTTGGCTTCTTCGTTATGTCACCTAAAACCCCTGTACTTAGCATTTGAGCTGGGTACTATTGCTCTTCATCCCTTCTAATTCTTTTAAACACTATTTGGGGTAAGGACATGCTTCTCAATTTATGAGCTTTACCTGAGGATTCCGATTAAGTGAAAATAATTTTAATAATAATGATGAAAGCTAATCCTAACACAGTCTTCCTTATTATTAGACCAGAAACTGGTTTAATCTTCATACCAGCCACAGAAGAAGGCACTATTATGATCCAGTTTTTATAAGTGGGGAAACTGAAGCACAGAGAAGTAATTTTACCCAAGGCAACAGAACGTACAGGGAGTGTGGAACTAGAATTTGGTCTTAGGGAATCCAGCTTCAGAGACTATGGGTTTAACCGCTGTACACATCACCTCTTTAAAAGTAATGCTTTTTGAAAAGTCAGTTTGTGATATATACATCGATGTACACACAGTATTTTTCTTTTAAACGTTTTCATAAACCCCTTTCACTGGATCACCCCAACAGAAAAATATGGGAGATTTCTGAAACCGAATCCAACTTTACGGCATGAGATGAGTAAAGTTTAAAAGCAAGCAGATGTTTGCAAAGCATATAAAATTCAAAATTGCCCTTCACTAGACATTATTTGGAACACAGGCATAATTCTTTTCAAATATGATTTTTTATCTAAATGGTGTCCCTTAAAACTTCATTTTAACACCCAAACGATCCCCAGCTGTTCGGGTAGATTGGCCCCTGCTGGGTCTGTTTCCCAACACTCCCCATATTCCACCATAAATATTCATGATGCAGTGCTGCTGCTCCCCAAAGGGAGGCCAGGCTTCGTTTTTATGAACTCCTCTCAACTGGGATTAACATCTTTCACCTATTACCCAACTCCTGAATTATGATTTTGTTCTGCTGTGCTCTCCATTTTCTTTATTTTTCCTGATATCTGAGAAGCCTGAAGAGAATGTGGAGTGTGAAAGAAACTTCTAATCCCAGGAAGTTGGCCCAAGGAGTATACAAAATCAATTTTTAAAATACAATATCTTATTCTAACTTTACACCAAGACCACTGTGAAACCACTGTTTTCTTCCCTTGCCAGATTTCCTAGGCAACAGCAGTGCCTTTGTGATAGGTTTGTAAATTTAATTTGAGGGCTCGGGGTGGGGATCATGGGGCTATTAAGTGCAGGGGATGCTATTTCCACAGACAACACATGCATGGGCTACTAAAATGATGATTTCCCCCCCCATGTGATTTATATTTGAATGTATTTAGATTCCAGAAAATACTATGGTTAATTCTGCCTTTTGGGTGATTGAAAGGTGGCAGGAGAAGTGTGAATTTTCCCATTTCTGCAGCTCTTTCTCTCTACCTCTCTCACTTGTACTTTCTTGTATCAGGTATACTGTTTGTATTTTTTGTATTTCTAACACACCCTTATGCACCCAGAGATGCTCTTGACCTCATCCAGACCAAAATCAGGGGACTATGGCAACTTGCCACATCAGTAGGAAGAATCCTTGATCTTCGACATTAAACTTGAGTTCTTACTACTGCTTGGCACTAACCAGTCAGAAATATCAATAACTTCAGATATGCAGATGACACCACCCTTATGGCAGAAAGTGAAGAGGAACTAAAAAGCCTCTTGATGAAAGTGAAAGAGGAGAGTGAAAAAGTTGGCTTAAAGCTCAACACTCAGAAAATGAAGATCATGGCATCTGGTCCCATCGCTTCATGGGAAATAGATGGGGAAACAGTGGAAACAGTGTCAGACTTTATCTTTTGGGGCTAAAAAAATCACTGCAGATGGTGACTGTGGCCATGAAATTAAAAGATGCTTACTCCTTGGAAGAAAAGTTATAACTGACCTAGATAGCATATTCAAAAGCAGAGACATTACTTTGCCAACAAAGCTCCATCTAGTCAAGGCTATGGTTTTTCCAGTGGTTATGTATGGATGTGAGAGTTGGACTGTGAAGAAAGCTGAGTGCCGAAGAATTGATGCTTTTGAACTGTGGTGTTGGAGAAGACTCTTGAGAGTCCCTTGGACTGCAAGGAGATCAATCAGTCCCATTCTAAAGGAGATCAGTCCTGGGTGTTCATTGGAAGGACTGATGCTAAAGCTGAAACTCCAGTACTTTGGCCACCTCATGTGAAGAGTTGACTCATTGAAAAAAGACTCTGATGCTGGGAGGGATTGGGGGCAGGAGGAAAAGGGGACGACAGAGGATGAGATGGCTGGATGGCATCACCGACTCGATGGACATGAGTTTGAGTGAACTCCTGGAGATGGTGATGGACAGGGAGGCCTGGCGTGCTGCGATTCATGGGGTCGCAAAGAGTCGAACACAACTGAGCGACTGAACTGAACTGAACTGAACCAGTCAGATGTACTTGGAAACAAAATTTAACTTCTTAAAATATCTGTTTTCCCATTTGTGGCATAGGGGAAACACCCAGTTACAAAGCCTTTTTGTGAACTATAAATAAGAGATGTAAATTGAGTACTTAGTGCAGACCTAAATAAGGAATTTTAACTCACTTCTCCCTCTATGTGACACCAGCTGTCTAGGTGTCAGAGGAAGAAATAAACAGTAGAAGATTATGGTGGCCCTTAGCACACTGGGCATAGTGGTCATCTCCCACATTTCATGGGTTTGCCACATCCCACAATGACGAGAGGTCAATCTATGAATGTTCTGAAAATGTCGTCCAATTCTGCAAAGGTTTCTGACATTGCACGAGTGGGTTGTGAGGAGAGGAGGACTAAGTTAACTGCCCTGCATGAGTTGGTTAACTACACAGTTAAATGGGCAATACCTTCCAGCTGATCTTTCTGTAAATGGTACCCTTCTCATTCTGAAACCCACTGGAACCAACCATTTTCCACAAGTCACCCTTTTCGACCCTGGCAAGTCTCTACTGCACATGAAGAGATGCTGGAAGAACAGTTACTCAACAAGGATGGATTATTGAGTTCCTGGAAACGAACTCCAAAAAGAGACACTGCCAACAAACTGACTGCCTACATCAGAAGAATTGGCTAGAACACAGTCAGTGAACCTTAAATCTGGAGGCAGGATTATGGAGTCACTTAAGACATGAGATCTGCAGTCAGCCTGCTGAGGGTTGAATTCTGTCTGTGTTGTGCCCCAGCACTGTGACATTGAGCAAATTCCTTAACCTTTAACCCCAGGTTTCTAATTGCAGTAGGACCTGCACCTTATGATTATGATAGGGATTAATTGAGATACTCCAGATAGAATATCTAGTACACAAAACACAAGGGTTGGACAATGTGTGCAATTTATATTTTCTAAAAATTATTTTTGAAAGAACTAGTTGAGAGCAAACATTAGGCGCCATCTTATTCTTATGCCTGGGTACTTAATTGACCATTCTGGCAGGGCCTTGGGGAGATTGCAACAAAGGTATTGAGTGTCCACTGAATAGAGAGTACATTTTTAACAAAACTGAAGGCTGCTTTATATTTTAAGGAGTGATACTCTGTGGGTTGCCCTTTGTGGGGAGGTGAATAATGCGTGCATTTGGAAGGCACAACAGTGTTTTCCAAGGTGTGCACATGGAAAGGTCATTTTTTGGAGGTGAAATAGCAATTGATATATGCAGAGCCTGGTGCCACTTGGAATTTCATTTCTGAAATATAACTGTCACCCACCAGGCTAAGAGGTCTGCTATTTCAATCTCAGGCATCTTCAGGCTTACCTTATTATTTTAAGGCATGCTACAGAGTGTATTTAGAGCATTTCTTAAGCTTTTCTTGCTTCCAGGTACAAGAGTTCAATCCCTCTTGGGCTGTCTCATAGTCTCCTACACCACTGAGGAATCCAGTCCAGGGAACGAGGGTAGGTGGTGGGGGGAAGTGGGGAGTGAGCATTGTGTAGATATATCCCAGTACCATCTGACTGATCATTTTGCATCAATTAAAATTAACTTAGCCGAGTGGCAACACTAATAAAATTGCTAAAATGAGGTGTGACGTTGTAGTACTTCTGACAGACCTGACACAGTGGGGTCAGAGGCTGAAGAGGAGGAACCTCACCGTCACGTCCTGCCACACCCTCACCTTATCTGCTTGTCCCAGTACGTAGGCCTGTAAAAGAATATTCGTCGAGTAAGAGGCAGACATGTTGGATGAAGAGACTTGGATGCTGTCTGTCACCCATTTGATCCTGTGGGCTGGCTTTGAACCTCTTTTGATACAGAATGAGTGTCAGAAATGGTCTGAATTTGTGGGAAGCTCTGGGTCCAGTCTGCACTGTTTTGGCCTCAGGTCAGAAAGTGGAGCACAGCAAGGTGAGAGAGGCCATGTCCTCAACCCTGCTCAGAATCTAGCACTGTCCTGCCTTGTGGAAAACTAGCAGTTCTTGGACTCCTTTTAGAACCATTACTCAAAATGGCACCATCCAGGTAGTATTGGGGTGGTTTCTACGTAGCATCACTTGACATTGATAGGTTCAATGAGAAGAGAAGAGAAAAAGCAGAGGCCAGTAGTGTCAGTGGCTGACAAAACGGTTCACTTTCGTGACTCTAGAAAACATGGGCAGAAACTTTGAGGATGTCTCAGTTCTTATTTGGTGTGTCTAATTTGTGGGGAATAGGAACTGCTAAAACTATGGTAACTTAGGTGTTTAAATTCAGTGTGATTTTAATTTTTATGAATAAAACCTTTGGAAGAAGAGTTGTATTATTAAAACTACTTTCAGAGAATTCTTTTAGACTGAAGCAGGAAAGGACTGCGGGTTATGTTTACAGAGTTAGTAGCTGCATGATATTTCTTAATTGCATCATTCATAAGTAAGGTATTGTGTGTGCGTGTTCATCAAAATCAAGTCAAACATTCACAACTTTCTAGATAATGTTATTCATGTGTTTGGTTTTATTTTTAGAAGGCCTTTCATGTAATGGTGAATCTCTGCAATAATCTGTAGTGAGATGGTGAGTGGTCTGAAATACTGTTGTTCCATGCTGAAACGTGTTGGCTATTAAAAGATCTGTTCGATTTAAAGATCTTTCCTGGTCTGTTCCACTTCTCAAAATGGGCTCATGTTGTGAGGATAAAATGGACTTGCATGTAAAGTATCCAGCGCAGTAGATTCTGAATAATTGGTAGACCATTACCTGTAAGTTATAAAGGGCTTTGCATACCATATCTGTAAAGGCAGAATTGTAGGTGAGAAATTTTGTTTTGAAGCTGGAGGCTTACTTTTAGAAGATTGGGTAGCAATGTCTAGATGTAAAGGAAACTCTGCATGCACAAGTTAGAAATGCAGCCGTTGAATATGGTGGTCATATTCTGGAGTACCAGTCTGTTCATAGATTCTTTCTCTGGAAACTGCTCCCACCAATAACCTCTCCATCAGAAGTCTGGGAAGCCATGTCATTCCATGATCTGTTCCCCTAATCACAGAAGATTGGATGAAACTGGTCATATGACTTGACTTGGGCTAATCATACTGTACTCTTAGGGTTTGGAAATCAGGGCACTGAGAGAGACTAAGTGTTTTAGCTTGGTTTCCACCAAAACTCCAGGCAAGGATTTGAGTGCAGCAGTTTATTTGAGAAGAGTTTTCAGGAAACATCTGTAGGGGAGAGAAAAGAGAGATAGGAAATGGAAATATGCCAGTAGAAGGGAACTCATCAAACACATCAAACACCAGTGGGGACTGAGGATTAATCCAACTAGAAAATTTAGTGTCTGAGTTGTCCCATCCTATAGGGCAAGGAAACCACGGCATTTATTCATCAGTTAGTGTTGCCTTTTGGTTAAAGGCTATTCCCAGGAGGTGCTAGTTTACAGGCATGTTGGGGAAGAGCAGGACCAAATAGCCAGAGATAACATTGGGCTCAGAGTTGTAGGTACTGGCAGGAAACTGGGCTGGATTTCAGGAGTTTTAAACACTGAAGTCTTCAGGGCTAAGGAGATATGAGAAGGATGCTGAAGAACCTGATTCCCAAGTCAATTTTAAGTCAGAGACGAGTCATTTCAATGGGGTGAGGGGGTGCTGAAGGCAAAGTTTTAGGCTTTATGTAAGCTGATGGAAAGAAAGCTGGTCTTAAGACAGAACGTGGAGAATGTAGTAGCAGGTGTACAGAGGCAAAGAATGGGGCTTGTGGGTCCTGAAACTTAGGAAAGGTGAACTCTGTTAGTGGACACTCAGTTCACATAAGACTCAGCTGTTTCATTTTCCTGTTTCTATGTAGTATGAAAATAACTGGCCCCTGCTTTTGCAGGGAGTTGGGGTCGGACACGACTGAGCAACTGAACTGAACTGAACTGATATAAAATATGTACACAGAATTTTTTAATTAATTTATTTTAATTGGAGGCTAATTACTTTACAATATTGTAGTGGTTTTGCCATCAGATCAGATCAGTCACTCAGTCGTGTCCGACTCTTTGCAACCCCACGCATCGCAGCACGCCAGGCCTCCCTGTCCATCACCAACTCCCCGAGTTCACTCAGACTCACGTCCATCAAGTCAGTGATGCCATCCAGCCATCTCATCCTGTCATCCCCTTCTCCTCCTGCCCCCAATCCCTCCCAGCATCAGAGAGTCTTTTCCAATGAGTCAACTCTTCGCATGAAGTGGCCAAAGTACTGGAGTTTCAGCTTTAGCATCATTCCTTCCAAAGAAATCCCAGGGCTGATCTCCTTCAGAATGGACTGGTTGGATCTCCTTGCAGTCCAAGGGACTCTTAAGAGTCTTCTCCAACACCACAGTTCAAAAGCATCAATTCTTCAGTGCTCAGCCTTCTTCACAGTCCAACTCTCACATCCATACATGACCACTGGAAAAACCATAGCCTTGACTAGATGAACATTTGTTGGCAAAGTAATGTCTCTGCTTTTCAATATGCTATCTAGGTTGGTCATAACTTGAAATGAATCAGCCATGGGTGTACATGTGTCCCCCATTCTGAACCCCCCTCCCACCTTCCTTCCCATCCCATCCCTCAGGGTCATCCCAGTGTACCAGCCCTAAGTGCCCTGTCTAAAATTTTAACTTCCATAATTTGTATGTAATCTATAGTATACATAACTATAATTATATATAATGGTTTGCCATTCCCTTCTCCAGTGGACCACATTTTGTCAGAACTCTCCACCATGACCCATCTGTCTTAGGTGGCCCTACATGGCATAGCTCATAGTTTCTTTGAGTTAGACAAGACTGTGGTCCATGTGATAAGTTTGATTAGTTTTCTGTGACTGTGGTTTTCATTTTGTCCACCTTCTGACAGATAAGGATAAGAGGCTTATGGAAACTTCCTGATGACTGTGGGGGAAACCAGGTCTTATTCTGATGGGCCCAGCCATGCTCAGTAAATCTTTGGTCCAATTTTCTGTTGATGGGCGGGGCTATGTTTGTGTTTGGCTCCTTATTGACAAATTCAGACTTAAATTGGAGAAAGTCAGGAAAAAAGCTATACCATTCAGGTATGACCTAATTCAAATCCCTTACAATTATGCAGTGGAAATGATAAATACATCTGATAGACACAATGCCTGAAGAACTATGGATGGAGATTCATGACATTGTACAAGAGTCAGTGATCAAGACCACCCCCAAGAAAAAGAAATGCAAAAAGGCAAAATGGTTGTCTGACAGGGCCTTACAAATAGCTATGAAAAGAATAGAAGTAAAAGGAAAAGGAGAAAAAGAAAGATATACCCATTTGAATGCAGAGTTCCAAAGAATAGCAAGGAGAGATAAGAAAGCCTTCCTAAGTGATCCATGCAAAGAAATAGAGGAAAGCAATAGAATGGGAAAGACTAGAAATCTAGTCAAGAAAATTAGAGATAATGAAGGGAACATTTCATGCAAACATGGCCACAATAAAGGACAGAAATGGAATGGACCTAACAGAAGCAGAAGATATTAAGAGGAAGTGGCAAGAATACACAGAAGAACTGTACAAAAAAGATCTTCATGACCCAGATAACCATGATGGTGTGATCACTCACCTAGAGCCAGACATCCTGGAATGCAAAGTCAAGTGGGCCTTAGGAAGCATCACTATGATCAAAGCTAGGGGAGGTGATGGAATTCCAGTTGAGCTATTTCAAATCCTAAAAGATGGTACTGTGAAAGTACTACACTCAATATGCCAGCAAATTTGGAAAACTCAGCAGTGGCCCCAGGACTGGAAAAGGTCAGTTTTCATTCCAATCCCAAAGAAAGGCAATGCCAAAGAATGTTCAAACTACCACACAATTTAACTCATCTCACACACTAGTAAAGTAATGCTCAAAATTCTCCAAGCCAGGCTTCAACAGTACATGAACTGTGATCTTCCAGATGTTCAAGCTGGATTTAGAAAAAGCAGAGGAATCAGAGGTCAAATTGCCAACATCTGCTGGATCATAGAAAAAGCAAGAAAATTCCAGAAAAACATCTAACTTTTACTTTATTGACTATGCCAAAGCCTTTGACTGTGTGGGTCACAACAATCTGTGGAAAATTCTTCAAGAGATGGGAATACTAGACTGCCTTGCCTGCCTCCTGAGAAATCTGTATGCAGGTCAAGAGGCAACATTTAGACCCATACATTGAACAACAGACTGGTTCCAAATTGGGAAAGGAGTGTGTCAAGGCTGTATATTTTCACCCTACTTATTTAACTTATATGCAGAATACATCATGCAAAATGCTGGGCTGGATGAAGCACAGACTGGAATCAAGATTACTGGGAGAAATATCAATAAGTTCAGATATGCAGATAACACCACCCTTATGGCAGAAAGTAAAAAGGAACTGAAGAGCCTCATGATGAAAGTGAAAAAGGAAAGTGAAAAAGCTGGCTTAAAACTCAACATTCAAAAAACAGAGATCATGGCATCCAGTCCCATCATTTCATAGCAAATAGATGGGGAAACCATGGAAATGGTGAGAGACTTTTTTCCCTTGGATTCCAAAATCGCTGCAGATGGTGACTGCAGCCATGAAATTAAAGCCACTTGCTCCTGGAAGAAAAGCTATGACCAACCTAGACAACATATTAAAAAGCAGAGACATTACTTTGCTGACAAAGGTCCATCTAGTCAAAGCTGTGATTTTTCCAGTAGTCATGTATGGATGTGAGAGTTGGACTATAAAAATGCCGAGTGCCGAATAATTGATGATTTTGAACTGTGGTGTTGGAGAAGACTCTTGAGAGTCCCTTGGACTGCAAGGAGATCAAATCAGTGAATCCTAAAGAAAATCAGTCCTGAATATTCGTTGAAAGGCAGATACTGAAGCTGAAACTCCAATACTTTGGCCACATGATGTGAAGAACTGATCTATTGGAAAAGACTGATACTGGGAAAAATTGAAGGCAGGAGAAAAAGGAGATGACAGAGAATGAGATGGTTGGATGGCATCACCGAATCAATGGACATGAGTTTGAGCAAGCTCTGGTATGGTGATGGACAGGGAAGTCGGGAGAGCTACAGTCCATGGAGTCGCAAAGAGTTGGACACGACTGAGCGACTGAACCAAACTGAAGTGTATCTATAGAGAGAGTCTCTTTGTGGTGGAAATTACTAATTCATTTGCATTATTCTGCAGAAAATTAGACCATGCTTCATTGATGTCTCATAAGAATGAATGTCATTCTTCTAATCTATTGAGGATTTATTGATTGCTTGCTTGATTTTAAATCCTATTTTGAAATAATACCTAGATTTACAAAAGATCTACAGAAATAGTTTATAGAGATCCAATATTTCTTTACATAGCTTCCCCAAAAGTTAAAATCTTACATGTGAATTTAACATGGTACAATGCCATTGGGCTTCACTGGTGGCAATACCTTTATCCAAACTTTTCACTGTGTTCAGCTTTTACCAGTTTATCACTGATGTCCCTTTTTTCTGTTCCAGGATCTAATCCAGGATGCCATATTGCTTGTAGTCAGCATGTTCATCTTCTCTAGCCTGTGACCATTTCTCAGTCTTTTCCTTCTGTTCATGACCTTGAGGCTTTTGAAGAGCATATGCCCGGTGGTTTGTAGAATATATTTCAGTTGGTTTGTCTGTTGTTTTCTCACTATGAGGCTGGGGTTTTGGCTTTTCTGGAAGAACACCACAGAGGTGAATACCTCAGTTCTCTTCTCATTTCGTCATTTCTAGAGTACATGATGTGTACATGGATTCTCACTGGCCAGGTTGACCCTGATCTCTTGGTTAAGGTGGTGTCTGCTGTGTTTCTTCACTCTAAAGATGCTTATTTTTTCCTTTCCATACTTTTGTTAGAAGTGAGTCAGAAAGTCCAGAGTATACTGGAGTAGAAAGGAATTACCTCCTGGAGGGAGGGTTTTGACCAGTCAGTTTTTTATGTGGCCATGGTAAAGAGCACTTTTCAGTCCTGAAGTAGTCATGCTGCTGCTGCTAAGTCGCTTCAGTCATGTCCGACTCTGTGCGACCCCATAGACGGCAGCCCACCAGGCTCCCCCGTCCCTGGGATTCTCCAGGCAAGACCACTGGAGTGGGTTGCCATTTCCTTCTCCAACGCGTGAAAAGTGAAAGTGAAGTCGCTCAGTCGTGTCCGACTCTAGTGACCCCATGGACTGCAGCCTACCAGGCTCCTCCGTCCATGGGATTTTCTAGGCAAAATACTGGAGTGGGGTGCCATTGCCTTCTCCAAAGTAGTCATAGGTGTACCGAATTAGCAGCCTTCTGGTTTTTAGAAACACTTCTGGGCACTGAAACCTTGAGTCATCTACATCTTTGAATTCTTTGTCATGGGATATATAACCTACAGAGGGATGCCCACACTTATTGGCTACATGATTGAGAACCAAGCTGTAAGTATTCTAAATGTTTTCTCTTCACTCCCATAAAAAAGGGCTCCCTCTTGTCTCTTAAATCTGTAAGTATGTGATGTTTGAAATACAGCATATATTACTTCATAGATTGTTTCTTCACATGTATAAAGTATTTTTCCACTGAAAGGAAGGAGTTATGTCTCTTTTGTATTTAAATTTTCTCTAGCACCTAGAAAATAATAATAATTACTATAAATATTATAAATCATGAAATTTATAAAATATAAAAATATAGTTATATTTAAATGTTGTTTGCTGTTTAGTCACCAAGTTGTATGTGACTCTTTGTGACCCCATGGATGGTAGTGAACCAGGCTCTTCTGTCCATGGGATTTCCATTTAGTTTATTTATATTTATACAAATATGTATTTATAAACAGATACTTAAATTTGTGAATATAAAATTTGAAAAGTTGTAAATATTACAAAATACTAATTCCCATTGATTAAATACGTCCTATGTGTTATGCACTGTGATAGGCACTTTACAGTCTTTACTTCTAATCCTTACAAAAATATCTATGAGAGAAGTATTATAATTTTACAACAGTGTTATCATTTTACAGGTTAGGGGAGAAATCATTTTCACCAGGATAGCGTGGCAAGTAGCAAGGCTGGGGTTTGAACTTAGGGCTCTTTGATTGTTGACTGTGAACCTGGTGAATGTTTGTAGGTTGACTGATTAAAATTGAGTAGGGAAATAACAGTATTTGAAGATTGGACTGGCAATAAGTATTTTAAAAAACTGCACACAATCACGCATGATTGAAGAAGACAGGTGTTAGGCTGTACTTACTAAAGGGAAGCTGCCACTTCAAGTCAATCAAAAGAATTTTCCTGACATTCAGGTTGATGCATGTAAACAGCAGCTCCCTCCTGAGTGCTGCGAGCCTGGGGCCCCAGCTGCTTCTTGGTGCCATCTAGGAAGGGCTGTATTTGTTAATCATGTATGCTTTATGAGCTCCATGAAAAGTGATTCTCCTGACTTGTGAAGAAACAGATAATAAGTAAGAGAGTTCCTAAAATATCTACCGAGATCATAGAAGGGGAAAAGCCAAAAGTCACTAAAGGATTAAAGTGATTAACATTCCCATATAATAATCAAAAGATAATATTAGAGATGAAGTGTAAATTAAACAGGTAAAAACTAATCTCTGTGTGTGTATGGATGTGTGTGTAGAGAGAGTTAATATGAAGAAGTATAAATATGAATCTCAGACTACAAACTCATATAAGCTTCTGTACAGCAGTATTGCTTCTCTGTATTATCTAGAAATGGGCTTGATTTTTATGTGTGTCCCTTTAATACTGTGGGATACTTAACTGCGCTTATTATGTGACATTTCCCCCCTACTGAATCATGTTGAGATGTGCTAGGGACGTGGTATTGGCCTGGGAAGCTCTTGATGTCGGCCTGCCCTCTCAGGTCCTCATAGTAATATCTGAGGTACCATCCATAGTGTCCCTTTGGGTCAGTAGGTATCTATTGCTTGTCTACCCTGTGTGGGGTAAAGATATCATCACAAGCTCATTTGCTTTCAAATCAAGTTGGCAGTTCCATCCAGCAAAAAGGGCTAGACACCCTTAATTTTGTCCTACAGAAGTGGAAACTTCGGCTCAGAGAGAATTAGGTGGACAAGTGGGACTGAAGACCTCAAGGCTTGGCCTGTCACCTGTGTGGTCTCAATGGGGCAGAAATTCTAGGGTGTTAAACCTGCAGGGAGATCCAACCAGTCCATCCTAAAGGAAATCAGTCTGAATATTCATTGAAAGGACTGATGTTGAAGCAAAAGCTCCAATACTTTGGCCACCTGATGCAAAGAACTGACTCATTGGAAAAGACCCTGGTGCTGGGAAAGTTTGAAGGCAGGAAGAGAAGGGGATGACAGAGGATGAGATGGTTGGATGTCATCACGGACTCAATGGACATGAGTTTGAGTAAACCCCGGGAGTTGGTGAAGGACAGGGAGGCCTGGCGTGCTGCAGTCCATGGGGTCATAAAGAGTTGGACGTGACTAAGCAACTGAACTGAACTGAAACCTGCAAGCCATGCGAGATGCAAGTCCCATGAGGAAAATGCGAGTTATCATTCTGGCACTGACTTGAGAATTCCTGGATTCTTTCTCTGTATTTTCTCCTCCTACGAGTCAGCCTCCTCCCACTGGGAAACATCATGGGTATCCTGCTGTCGCAAGGTGGGGTTGTCTCCCCTGCAAGCTGCTCAGAATGCTGCTGGGATAAAAGAGCCATGCGCCATGTGTGCTGACAGCTGCCTCAGAGCAGGGCTGGCCCTCAGGGTTTGGTTCCCGAGCGCTGCTGTTCCACACATACCCAACTGCCAGTCCTTCCACTGCAACACAGGCCTTTTAGTTTAGCCATGGTGAGGTGTGCGTAACTGAGCCTAAAGGACAAATACACAAAACTCTGTGTGTCTGCTGCCTCCTAGACACCCAGCACCCACCCTCTGACTCTCCTCTCTTCCCTTCTCAATTCTGTAATTTCAAAGTGAAAACAGAACTCCTACACTGCTTTCTTTCTCTTAGAAATTCTTGGTCCAGGATTACTATCTTTCACCCTTTCTTCCCCAACGTAAACAGCACCAACCAGTCTTCTGTTTTAAAGCATTAACTTGAGACATAAAGCAGTTCTCATTTCTACTTTAGGGCGGGTCTAGAAAGTGTTTGAAGACCCCAGGTTACGCTCAGCAAGCCGGTGCCCAGTGGGTCGAAAGGGTACACGGGGCTGGCCCTGCTTCTCAGCTTAGAGCTCACTGATTTGCTACAGCTTCTTCTGTTACTGCTGAGTTGGGGGCAGGGAAGACTTGGATTAATAAAAGCATGAAATAAAATACACGTGTAAAATGCGGCAAATAACAAGGAAGGGTGTGTGGGTGAGGAGTAGAGGGCCGAAGAAGCTCATTGTGTTAAAAGTGAGGTTTCTGTGATCTCTCCTGCGGTTTACTGGGTAATCGTGACACAAGCACCCTAAGACATTCACTGAGGACAGTTGACTGATGGGTCTCCAAATGAAAAACCATGCATGAGAAATTAATTTCCAGGTATGCGTGACCATTTAATTTGGATGTGTTCCCCTTGGCTAATGTATCCACAGGAACAATTTTTATAATGTGATGAATGTACTATTTGTGTCACTCACTCATGGTAGGTGCTCTTCGATGGGGTTTGGGATAAAATGCTCTCTCAGCCCAGGTAAAGGCCTTCTTCAAGGGTTTTGTGTTTATTGTAAGGTATGTCTAAGCCATTTGGAAAATGCCAAAGAACTTGACCATGTTCCGTGGGAGTTCATGTATTATATGAAAAATTACTATTAACTAAAAATGTCAATATACATGTTAGTATTTTATCTAAAGGTTATGAGAACACAAAATAAGAAAACACTTCTCTGCTGCATAAAAATAGATGCTGCATTCCAGGTGCTATGGTTTGTGATTATCATCGTCATTGTCATCATAAAGCAGTTATGACATATCTGAGCTCCATCAGAAATTGTGTAGACACAGGTCAGCCTCCTGACATGGGTGCTAGGGGTGTGTTTGATGTTTCACTTACCTTCAATCTATCTTGTCTGTTAAATGAGTAAGGTTGTCTAGACAATTTTGTTTACATGTATGTTGTAAATTTTCTGTGATTCTAAGTCAGAAAGACTTAACGAGTGAGCAGTGATCTGAAACAAAATGGGAAAAGGAAATTATTTTTGTCATATTGTTGGGGCCATCCATGTAGTTATGAGCGGTAAGGAGTAATGTTAAGACTTGAGCTGTAACAAGGAAGGACAAAGGTTTAGATTTTTCTAGTCCTGTGAGAGTCACCTGGAGAATGCTTACTTTAATGACATGCAATTTAGTTATTTTAAGTGACTTCTTTGGACAAGCAAAAGGTGAACTGGAATTCCTTCATCATATTCTAGAGCACAGAATCTCGCTGACATGTGACAAGCCTTGTCCAAAAGCTTCCTTATCTGACATTCTTAACTTCTCCAGTAGCTTTATCTACTGTCTTCATTTTTCTAACTAGCAACAAAAGCTTACCAGTTTGTTTTTTAAATGATTAGAAGGTATCACCTTTATTCAAGAGTCACACTAGATTTTACTCCTTACTTGCAAATGATTTTTTCTTTATAATGAATTTTATGCCATGTCTTACACTTTTATTTTCTTATTATAAGAATACTGTAAAATTACAAGGAATTTAAGAGCAGTGTTATGCTCCCATAGTTTTTTAGTCTCCCACAACTTACATTTTTGTGTATTTGTTTCCAGTCACTCTCAGTGTCTTTATTACACACTTATAATCATTGTGTTTGAGGCTAAATTGCTTTAGTCACCATCACTGTTGGAAATTTTTCGCTTACTTGGGTGTCCTTTAAGCTGAAGAGTTATTTGATTGGGTTTGTGTATGTGCCCCAGCTTTTTCCTTTGTTTCCATTTTTTAATATGCCTGTTTATTCATTTATTTATTGGAGCTGAGCTGTGTAGCTTATGGGGTATTAGTTCCCTGACCAGGGATCAAGCCCCAGTCCTGGCAGTGAAAGCTCTGAGTCCTAGACATGGAATTACTGGGAATGCTGGGAGTTTCCTTTTAGAAGGGGTTAGTTCTGCACAAATGAAAAAGAAAGGCTAGAGAGTAAAACTGGATGACCCTGTAGCCAAGCAACTAATTGGGATGCAAACTGACTTCAGAGGCTGGGAGTCCAGTGGGGAGGGAAGCATGTATTATCTGATCCTTCTCAGAAGACAGAGATGGGAAGACTCACTCTGTGTGGATCCATGGGATTATCTCAGCTTGCTCTGCAGTCACCAGCTGCTTTATGGCTAAATTGTTATTTTGGTTTTCTTCCTCAATCAACTAGATTATTCACATGTCTTTCACTTTGATCTTTGTTCGTGAAGTTGCTGCTGCTGCTGCTAAGTCACTTCAGTCGTGTCCGACTCTGTGCGACCCCATAGACGGCAGCCCACCAGGCTCCCCCATCCCTGGGATTCTCCAGGCAAGAACACTGGAGTGGGTTGCCATTTCCTTCTCCAATGCATGAAAGTGAAAAGTCAAAGTGAAGTCGCTCAGTCGTGTTGGACTCATAGCGACCCCATGGACTGCAGCCCACCAGGTTCCTCCACCCATGGGATTTTCCAGGCAAGTTGCTACCTGTGTCTATATTTATGAAGTGGATGCACTCCTATTTGGCCATTTGGTGAGAATGACCGCACTGTGACTTGAGTTACCCCGCCATGGTTGGGATTCAGACTGTCAAGGTTTTAGAATCAAAGCTTTAGAGATTATCAAACACAGTCTCTAGTCCAAAGTAGGATCCACAATGCAAATATTTCCAATTGAGCGACTCACCAACTTTCAGTCTTCTGGGATGGGGAACCCTTTGCCTATATACTGGTCTATTCTAAGCTCAACTCCTATGGAACTAGTAAGGTAACAGATGGTCCAGAAAAAGAAAATCAAATGCGTAAGTAGATCCAAACTGTTTTTGTGGTTACTGAACTATGTCATAAGGACGTAACATGATATAAATATGTAAATATGTAAATATTTTAAGTTCAAAACTGAAAAAAAAAGGAGCATAGAAACAATGGTTCTTTCAACACAGCATCCTTTGTATGCATATTAAACCCATATGCCTTTTCTCATTTTTCTTGTAATGTGGCATTTTCAATCTGTCTTTTATTTTCCTACATTGATATAGATGCAGGTTCAGAGAAATAATTCTCTACTATCAGGGGAAAAAAATGGGTGAGCATGATGCTAAGTGGCAAGTGATATTAAACCCCAAAGTCAGGAAGGCGAGAGGCCTGTGGAGGGGTCTGCGGTGACCTGGAGAGTCCATGGTTCCTTCCAAATCAGGCAGCCCCTACCCAGTTCCAGACAACTGCTGACACTGTTGACATGTAGGAATGTGGACTCTGTGTTACTAATCTTCTACTTTCTAAAGAACAGCTAGGAATCTGGATTTTTTTTGGTAAAATACTCTTTTTTTGTTTTCTATTTTTAAAACACAGTTTGGGCCTAATAAAACATGGCTGTGGGCTAGATGACGTTGGTGAACAGCCATTTCACCTTCTCTGGGCTATTCTAGGGGTTGGCAAACTATATTCTGTAGGCAAAGTCCAGCCTACCATCTTTCTTTTGTAAATGAAGTTTTATTGGCTCACAGCCGTGCTCATTTGTTTTTGTATTACCTATGGCTGCGTTTGTGCTATAGGCGTAGAATTCAATAGTTAGGACACTAATTGTATGAGCTAAAAAGCATACTATCTGTACCTTAACAGACAAGTGTGTAGACTCCTTCTGTAGTCCAATTTGGTGAAACTCAACTTTTAGAAAGCCAATGTTGAATTGAAATCTGCCTTTCCACAACTTTAATTCATTGATCTTGTGTCTCTCCCTGTTTACAATTGGGCATTCATGAAAGACATTGGGACTCTCTGTGATTATTTAGTCATAAGACCATCTAGGGAAGGGTTGGATCATCTTTAGATCCAAAAGCTGTCACCCAAATTAGACATGACTTCTTGGATAAGTGATGTATTTTGAAGTAATTTAAGGTACCACATGGAGAAGGCAATGGCACCCCACTCCAGCACTCTTGCCTGGAAAATCCCATGGACGGAGGAGCCTGGTGGGCTGCAGTCTATGGGGTCGCTAAGAGTCGGACGCAACTGAGCGACTTCACTTTCACTTTTCACTTTCATGCATTGGAGAAGGAAATGGCAACCCACTCCAGTGTTCTTGCCTGGAGAATCCTAGGGACGGGGGAGCCTGGTGGGCTGCTGTCTATGGGGTCGCAGAGTCGGACACGACTGAAGCGACTTAGCAGCAGCAGTAGCAGCAAGGTACCACACATTCATCCAGAAAGTGGATGGAGCTCATTAGCAAGTTGCAGAACCAAAAACAAAAACCCCCAGACAATCCAAAGGTGGTTAATAAGAACACTAGAAGAATTGTCATGGCCTACATGAATATTCGTAAGAAGTTGACCGATGGCATGTACTTGTGAAGCCCATATTCTTCATTCATCTTAGAATAACATGGCTCACAAAGCCCTATCCAATCCAGTCTCATCATCTTGACTCCCTTCTTTTCCCCACATTCATATTGCTTTGCGCAAGTTCCCATGCATTCAGTTACTCAGACATTCCAAACTCTGTCCTATCCTCCACTCTTGGTACTTGTTATTTTTTCTGCCTAACACACTTGTCTCCATCTCTTCACAAGGTCTATCATTCTTATCTTTTGGATTTTAGTTTAACGTCATCCCTTTGAAGACATCTTTCCTGACCACCTGTGTTAGACGGCATGTCTCTTGCTAGAAATGACTTCTTAGCATACCTTTCCATTTATCAACTTTTTTGTACTTGTTATCATCGTGGTTATCTATCTGTATGCACATTTACTCTTAGAATCAGTGTGGTGAGACCAGGACCTTTGCCATCTCATTTGTTGTTTTTCATAGGATCCAAAAAATTGTAGGCACTTGAAAATGTTTAAGGAACGAATGAATTGCACATTAGCAGTACTTTAGCATTATATACATTATAGTCCTGATTATTTTGTTTGACAAACTTGCAAAACCCTACTTTTCTTACTATGTGATAATGCTTTGAATTAAAGTATTCTTGCTCAACAATAACTCAGTGTCTGTGCACCTGTATTTGATGAAGACATTTTTAGATGTTTTCATTAGTGGAAAAAATCATATACTAACATGTAGGTTATTAATAACTAAATTAATAATGTGAATATTGTCTAAGGGTGCTTTGCCACATGCAAAACCTATATCTCAAAAGTTCCTGCTTTGCAATTCTCCTGTAAGAGAAAGGTCAGAAGGGACATTTGTAATTTTTCACTTTATTTTATAGATGAGGAAACTGAAGCCCATAGAGATTTATTAAGATCACATAGCCAGTTAGTTTCAGAACCTGGAGGACCCGTGAGGTTGCTCCATTCTTTAAATAATTGTATTTCCTCTTTGTTGGCAATGGGCTTATTTCATAAGTTGTGGTGACAGTAAGAAGACCTCATTTATTAATAATAGTACTTTTTTTCTTTATAAAACACCTTTCATGCATGCTCTTCTAGATCTATAATAATGCCATAAAAAGATCTGAGCGGTTATCTTTTTTAAAAAGTTTAATATAAGTTATGATCAAAGTATGGGCAGCCCTAATGCCATGACTGAAGTCTCACAGGTAAAATGTGATAGAAGCAGAATGTGAACCTAGTTGCTCTTTCTTACCCTTTGATGTGGTACCTACCTGCCCCTGTTCTTCTTCTAATGTGGGAGCTAGAATTTAATGCTGAGCTTAGTGATTAATAAAAATGCTCAATACACACCAAAGACCTTATGATGGTTGACCCTGAAATATTAGGCGCTTTCAGATTTATAACAATGGCAAAAGCTTTATATAGTGCTTTAATATATGTATGCATGGTTCAGAGCACATTACATTTATTAACTCATATTCTTTTTTTGCAGAAAGCCTGTGAGTTAGATCCTATCCTACCCCCATTTTATAGCTGAGGAAACTGGAGCACAGAGAGATAAACCATCATGCCCAAAGTGGCATGGAGAGTGGACAGTAAAGCTGTGCTTTGAAGCCAGGTAGCCTGGTCCCCAAGTCTATCCCTTTAATAACTGCCAGGAGGCTTCCTTTCTGGCCTAAAGAATCATAAAACTGAAGTTATGAGGCCCAATATGAAGGCTGAGCTTAAGCCCTAGAGAACTTGGCTCCATAGGAACCAGGAGAATTCTCATTTCCTGGGGCTACCTGTCTCATCTCCATTGCTGTGTTAGTCCTGGGAGAGGGAACCTCTACTACCTTCTGGGGGGAAGTGTCAAGAGAGGAGCTTTGATCCATGTGCAACCTGCTAATTGGCTCTTCTCTGTGAAGAAGGAGGGACTTGTCTGGCTGCTGAAATGGTGAAAGCCTTCCTACACTGGGCTACGTTAACCACACATAATCAACTGTCCTGTCCAGGGTAAGATGTTGCATGTTATAGTCTGAGTCCAAAGTCCTTATCTGTAATAATCAATAAAATGTCCTCACTGCTTTTCTGCCTCATGCCTGGTGCTTCTCATTATTGGTGGGAGAGGAATTTTGCCAAATATCTTTGCTTCTCATCAGAGCAAACCATGGGACAGTGAGGAGAAGGGATTAAATGTAGTGATGCTGGAGGCAGAGAGGCCCCTTCAGAGGCCCTAGTGTTCACGGATGAGGGGAAGGAGATGATGGTTGTCTGAAGTAAGGAAATTTTGTGGATGTTTCCAGGGATAGAATGCAGAGTAGGAGCAGATTGCATTTACTGAACACATTATTTGTCGAATTGTACTATGTGCCAGGCCTTGGGCATTGAGCTCTGAACAAAATAGACATCATTCTTGCTTATGCAGACTTACATTCTACTGAAAAGAGATAGAAGACATGTGACTGATAAATAGGATCATTTCAGAGAGGGAGGAATTCTCTGAAGGAAAAACAAACTGACAGAGTGACCAGTGAGAGGTTAGAGGGGGGCGACTTTGATTTGGGTGGCTGAGGGGACCCTGAAGAGGTGACATCTGAGTGATGAGAAGTGGTCTCCTGAGCTTCTCGGGAAGTGTTCTTGCAGAGGGACCTGCTTCTCCCTTTCCCTCCCATCTTAGACATGTAGTTAGTTTTCCAAATGCCTCTTTCATCCTGGAGGGCGTGCCTGCTCTTGTCTCTCCTCGTTTGCCTGATTTCACCAGCAGAGAAGGCTCTTAGTGTTAGCAGATGTCAGTAAAGACTCTCAGGTGCCTCGGCCCCTCTCCCTTGCAAATCTTAGCCCAACCAAAACAAGAATAAAGGTTAGTTTGTCATGATGTGTTTCCAGGGTGCCTACAACTTCTCGTGCTAAGAGCTCAGAAGCCATCTGTTTAATAACCTTTCCTTGAATTTATGCGAGGATTGATGTCATATGCCTCAGGATTGAGACTGAGAAATTCACCCCATCCCCATCTTTTGAAAATCTGGACAACATTTGTAAATTGCAGTCTTCTGGAACCACGCCTGCTTTCTACAGTTCCTCTGGGACCGCTGACCCTGACTGTGTGACCCCATCTGCGTGTTCCTTCAGTGCCCTAGGATCCGATGTGCAGAGCAGGAAACCTCAGCTCATTCTTTGCGGCCGTTTCCTCTATCTGTCCTCATCCAGTTTTGGCAACAAATCTCTCCCTTTAATCTGTTCATTGTGTGTGGCTTTCTGATTAGAAAAGTAATACATGTTGTAGTAGATTGTGAAATATATGAAAAAAAAAATCCCTCCTAGTCTCAATACCTCATGATGATTGGTTTTAACATCTTGGGTTATGTCTTTCCAGCCTTCCTTCGACTATTACCTTGGCACACGTGTATGCACACACACACACATGTGTATGCATTCACACACATGCACATGTAAACACATGCATGTTCATATGTTTCCATTTTAAACTTTGGGAAGTAATGCAAAACCTGCTTTGTAGTATGATTTTTCTCTTAAAAATATATTGTCCCTATTACCCTTTACAGTCTGAAAAGTCTGTGTTTTTATGACAGAAGTGATGGAAGCAAACCAGAACTGAAGGATTCCTTTCCTTTGAGACCTACAGCGTTATATTCCTTGTCTCAAGGAGAAGTACTGTGTCAGTTCTGCACTTTTTCACTTTCTGTGCTGACCATAACTAAGGTTGTCCGTTGGGTGGCCTCTTTTCTGGGGATCTGGGTGCAGAAGGAAGGGCACATTTTCCTGTCTCTCCAGGGACTTTCAGAACTCCTGGCTGCAGGCCTGTGTCTGTGTCTTGCATTTGGGGTTGTGTAACACTTTGGTCAGTACATTTGTTCAAGTAACTTTTCATAATTCATATCATGCCAGATAGCAGAGCCTTCTTTCATGGGTCTCCTGGCAGTATCTGAGAGAAAACACCAGCATTCTTTCTGAAAGCTTATATTATGACTTGTAATTTATAGAAATGATATGCAATACACACATCCAACAATAAAAGTGATGACGTCTTATAGGTGCTGGAGATTTGCGGTCAACCTCAGTCTACAAAACACTTCAGTCCTTCTACAGCCGCAGTTCCACTCCTGAGCTCATGGGGCAGAGGCTGGAAGGGATCTGCACTGTGTCAGCTTTCACATTTAGGGTTCCATCTTCCTAGCTCTTCTCAAGAGCTCTGACCTCTGAACCCTCCAAGTTCAGTGCTGCATGGAAATTACTGTGCTCTGCAGTGCATTCCTCTCCTGAATACTTGTCTCCCCAACATACTCCAAAATTTGAAAATGTTTAGAGAAAATCCTCTATGCTTCATCTAAGCTCAATTCTTTTTTAAACAGGAGTCTGTGGCCTGCTGATTTTGTGTAGAACCTTCCCTTCGCAGGACTCTTGTCCATATTATGGGGTGGAAACTGAATTTATTTTGTTGTTTGGGGTGGAGGATCCTCTCTGCATCTCTCTGCATAATTACTCCAGGTTTTCCACAGGCTATTCTGAAAGGCTGGCCCTTTGAAAACCTCTCTCTGTTGTATGCTCCTACGTTTCACCCTACTAGAGTTGGTTATATATCCTTTTTCCCGTTTCTGTAATACCAACCATCTGAGCTGAGTCTGTGGAGTCGTCCTTTTAACGATGACAACTAGTTTGTGAGCTGCAGGAGAGCAGGGCCCATGTCTGCTGTTCAGGTTGTAGCCTAAAGGTCTAGCAGAACATCTGGCATACAGTAGGTGTTCAGTAAATAGGTTATTTAACAAATAAAACGTGGTGTTGATAACAACTCAGCAAGTGTTTTAGAGACTTGTGGTATCCCAGTCAATAATACAAACAAAGTTTTTGCCTTTATGAAGCTTACATTCTCATTGTGGAAGATAGGCAATAAAAAATGGTCATAACACACAAGTGATTGATATGGCATGTTAAAACATGGTGAGTGATACTGAAAAACTAGAGCAAAGTAACTGGATTCAGAATGCTGGGAGTTGCAATGTTAATAGAGTAGTTGTAGGAGGCCTCATTTGAAAAGATGACAGTTGATCAAAGATTGGAAGGAAGTAAGGTATTAACTATGCCTTCCTTACCTGGGGGATATCCACAGGCAGAGAGCAGCTTGCGCAAAGGCCCAAGGAAGAGTGGGAACTTGTTGGCAAATTCAAGGAACAGCAAGAGACCCGCTGATAACTCATAACTGAGTGGGGAAATACTGGGTTGGTTAAAAAGTTCGTTTGGGTTTGTCTATAATATCTTATGGAAAAATCCAAATGAACTTTCTGGCCAACTCAATATTATAAAATAAAATCCTAGTGGTAAAAATCAAAGGATGAAGTTACCATCAGCTAAAATGGGGAAGACAGCACATGGAGGAGGGTTGTGGGAGTAGATCACAAATTCATCCAGGGTATGTTAAGTTCAAGGTAACTGTTGTTGTTGTTCAGTCTCTCAGTTGTATCTGACTCTTTGGGACTCCATGGACTGCAGCATGCCAGGGTTCCCTGTCCTCCACTGTCTCCTGGAGTTTGCTCAAACCCATGTTCATTGAATTGGTGATGCCATCCAACATCTCATCCTTGCCCGCTTCTATTCCTGCCCTCAATTTTTCCCAGCATCAAGGTCTTTTCCAGTGAGTCAGTTCTTCACATCAAGTGGCCAAAGTATTGGAGCTTCAGCTTCAGTATCAGTCCTTCCGATGAATAGTCAAGGTTGACTTCCTTTAGGATTGACTGGTTTGGTCTCCTTGAGGTCCAAGGGACGCTCTCTCTCTCTCTCTCTCTCTCTATATATATATATATATGAGTGGCATACTGCACTGTTAATTATTGACTTCCTAGGTGGCTCAATGGTAAAGAATCCACCTGTAGTGCAGAAGCTATAGGAAACTTGGGTCTGATCCCTGGGTCGGGAAGATCCCCTGGAGGAGGAAATGGCAACTCGGTCCAGTATTCTTGCTGGGATAATCCCATGGACAGAGGAACTTGGCGGGCTGCACTCCATGGAGTCACAAAGAGTCAAACACAACCGAGCACACACACACACACTGTTAATTATATTTATCATGTTGTACATTATATACCTAGTACTTATTTATCTGACATCAGGCAGTTTGTACCTTTGGACTGCCTTCAACCAGTTCCCCCTCCCAACACCTCTACCCTCTGGTAATCACCTAGCTGATCTCTTTTTCTATAACTTTGTTTTTGAAGTATAACTGACCTACAAACCATATATAACATGGTTATATAACATGGTAATTTGGTATGTCTATACATTTCAAAATGATCACCGCAATGAGTCTAGTTACCATACAAAGATATTTTGTATTGACTATACTCTCCACACTATATATTTCATGGTTGTGTTATTTATTTCACAACTAGAAGTTTTTACCTCTTAATCTCCCTCACCTATTTATCCCTACCATTTATTTTTAGCTTTTAAAATTTTTTATTTTATTTTTTGTCTGCATTGAATGGCACGTGGGACCTTAGTTCCCCAGTCAGGGATCAAACCCATGCCTCCTGCATTAGAAACTTGGAGTCTTAACTAGACTGCCAGGGAAGTCCCCCTATGATTTTTTTCTTGCTGTTTTACTTAGACATGGCACTGCTTTCTCCTTTTGGCATTTATTAGAGTAGGCCATGTTACTGTAAAAAAATCAAAACATATAATGGCACAATAAAATAGAAGATTGTTATTTTTTTTTTGCTGAAGTCTTGCTTGTAGCAGGGCAGCTTTCCTCCATGTGGCTGCTTGTGGGTCCAGCTTGATAGTGGTTCTACTCTCTGAAGTTAACATATAACTTCTAAGGTCACATTGAGATAAGCTGACCAACCATCTCAGTTTGCCTGGGACTAAAAAGTTTCCTGGGATGGGAGAATTTCATTGCTAAAACTGGAAAACTTATGGCAAAATGGGATGGTTGGCCATGTTGCTACTGCTGCTAAGTCACTTCAGTTGTGTCCAACTCTGTGCGACCCCACAGACGGCAGCCCACCAGGCTCCCCCGTCCCTGGGATTCTCCAGGCAAGAACACTGGAGTGGGTTGCCATTTCCTTCTCCAGTGCATGACAGTGAAAAGTGAAAGTGAAGTCGCTCAGTCGTGTCCGACTCTTCGCGACCCCATGGATTGCAGCCTACCAGGCTCCTCTGTCCATGGGATTTTCCAGGCAAGAGTACTGGAGTGGGGTGCCATTGCCTTCTCCCACCTGGAGATCAATTTACTAGTCAACTGGAAGAGAAGAGGATGGAGAATCAAACGTAAGGGGTTTTTATAGGTCAAGCCTGGTGCCTGATATCATTTCTGCTGCTTTCTGATTCTCATAGGGAAACCTTAGGCCTGTGATCATACCTAATGAAAAGGGATGTTGGGAATCACAGTCTAGCTATGTGCTCAAAGCAAAGAAAGGATTTTGATAGATGAATAGCTAGAGGTTTGTGCCACAAGGGGAAACCAATATTTTTCAGATCTCTTCAAATTTTAATATATTTTTTTGTTGTAATTGGGTGCCAAGAATTTTCTGTTTCATTTTTGTTATGGAACTGACAAGCAAATTCAGTGAAAGGAATAGGTCATCAAGAAGATGCAACAAAATCGCGTTTCAAACATTCCTTTTGAAAAGTGCTCTCTTCACAGCTGAGGTATCCATGGAGCTCATGCAGAAATTCACCTATGTACAGGGCCACTACAGTGGGATCACACATGAATACATGAACCTAGGGGTCCTTCCCAAATGACAGTACTCTCTAAACAAAGCCAGCAAGACAGAGGGGGACAAAGGGGAGGGTCTCTAAGATGATGATACTTCCTCAAGAGACTTGTATACTCAAACTAGGCAGATGTTTCCTCTCTTTACTATTAGGTGAAAAGCATTCGAGAAACAGAGGTGATTTTTAGTGTATCTCAAGATGCTGGCTACAACATTTCTTCATGCCAAACTATACTCTTTACTGTCACACATTCAGAATTAGTGTGTGAACTTGTAAGTGATCCAGAGACATGTAAAAGTCCAATTAACAGAGATGGGCTTAAAAAAAAAATCCTCCTTTAGAACTTGCAATATCATTACAAAGATTCAACATGTGAATTTTGTAAATGTAATGGCTCCCTAAGAGTCCAACATCCAAAGTATTAAAGCCACGTAGTGAAGGTCCCCTTTATGAGCACATATCCTGGTAGCTCAGACAGTAAAGAATCTGCCTGCAATGCAGGAGACCTGGGTTTGATCCCTGCATAGGGAAAATCCCCTGGAGAAGGGAATGGCTACCCACTCCACTATTCTTGCCTGGAAAACCCTATGGATAGAGGAGCCTGGTGGGTTACAGTGCATGGGGTCTCAAAGAGTCCGACACCACTGAGTGACTAACACTTTCACTTTACCTTTACACTGAATATATAGAGATCTCACAAAAGAGTTTTTCAAGAAACTTACTGTGCTCTTAAGATTCCTCTAATGAACGGTTGTGTAGCATGTAGCATGCCTTAGTGCCCTGTTTTAGCCCTGTATGGCCACACTTCTCTCTGACAGTGAAAGTTACTACAGTCCATATTCAGACGAAGCTAGGCTGCATGTGGGTGGGGTAATCTTCACCAACTCTTATTATTATTGGACTTAATCACCTCCTCCATCCAGAATCTCTATGTTATTGGTTCTTAGACTCCTTGTGAAGGCCCTGGGATGAAGATGAACTGTCTGAAATAGGTTTGGTTGATCTCTCCCTTCTCTGAATGCCTCAGTATCTTTAAAATTCCAATACTTAACATATAGCGCGTTGTAGATACTCTGACACTGAGTTAATTTTGTTGTTTCACTTTTCTTGTGAGCAATGAATTGCAAGCTCCCAAGCACCAATGTTATTTCTTTATATAACCCCTGCAAGGAATATACAGCCCTCCTTTGGCCTCCACAGGGGATTGCTTTCTTCCCCTGAAGGTACCAACATCCTTTAGGTGCTTAAATTCCTTATATAAAATGATGTAATATGATGAATACAATAGGCCCTCCACATCAGCAGGCTTCACATCTGTGGATTTAACCCACTGGATGGAAATTTCAATTGATAGGTGTGGAGACCGACTGTATGTACAGTAGCATCACAGCCTTTCAGATCAGAGATTTTATGCACCCTACCCTCTCATTGGGGGCAGGAGGAGAAGGGGACGACAGAAGATAAGATGGCTGGATGGCATTACTGACTCAATGGACATGAGTTTGAGTAAACTCCGGGAGTTGGTGATGGACAGGGAGGCCTGGCGTGCTGCGATTCATGGGGTCGCAGAGTCGGACACGACTGAGTGACTGAAGTGAACTGAACCCTCTCATTTGAATTTTAGAAAACACAACAAAGATAGGGCAGTGGGTAACTAAAGTGGGAAAAAGGGAGATTTGAGAGTTCTCCCAAAGTTTTACTTGTCTTTTACCAGTCTTGATGGAAACTGGCAAGATAGAATGTATCTGTCTGTCTAATAGCCTCATTCTTGAGTCTCTGCTTGAATAGTCTGGTGGAATCATTAAAATGAACATTCATAGAATGTTCTAGGAATTGTCTAGGGCTCTATAGGTTTTATTTCATTCAATCCTTGTAACAGTCCTATAAATAAGGTATTGCTTGGTCCCATTTCACAGACGTAAGATTAAGTGCCTTGCCTGTATTCCCATAGGTAGTAAGTGTAGAGTTGGAGTTTGTCCCCAGGCAGTCTGCTTTGAGAGCTCTTGACCTTTTAACACTTTTTACATGGCTTTCAGTGTCTTGAGACTGTTATGATAACAACAGAAATAATAATTGCTTGGTAATTTACTGGTGGCAGTTTCAAATCTATTGTCTTATTTGAAATTCACAACTACCCTGTGAGCTACAGTCTGTCCTTTTATAAATGATGAAGTAGATTCAGAGATGTTAACTGATTGACTAAGCTAACATAGTTTCCTATGTAGTGTTTGGGACCAGAACTCAAAATTCCAGATGTGCATTCTTATTTCTTCCCCAGTAGACCATATCAACTCAATAAATAATTGCTAAGTGTAAGTGAAAGAATTAACTAGGAATAACTCTTACTAAGCTGCAGTTGGATATTCCAGTTAAGCAGCTGGGGTATTTATCTCATTTGGATCATTCCAATTGATTTTTAGAATACTGTAGTCTTCTGCAGAAACTGATGACAGAAGTTGGGGTGGCAACTTCTGTAGATCAACCCTTTGCTAATGTGGGAGAGTGCACCATCTCTCCAATTATGGTTTTTGTTAGTTTCAAATAAAAATGTGTTGAATTCGCACGTTTGAGTGGTTCTTAATGCCAGAGACACATTTATGGCCACTTGGAGGCTAAGTCATGAGGAAAAATTACTCAGTGTTGGAGCAGATGTCATCATTCATTCCCTCACTTGAGGTGATGAGTCATAAATTGGGCTAGAATTTAAGATTAAGGCAGAATGGTATGTTATATATGAAAGTTGTTAGGAGAGTAAATCCTAAGAGTTCTCATCCCAAGGAAAAATATTTTTTCCTTTTTCTCTAATTTTGTATTTATATGAGACGTTAGGTGTTTACTAAACTTATTGCAGTAATCATTCCATGATGTATGTAAGTCAAACCATTATGCAGTACACCTTAAACAGTGTTATATGTCAATTATATCTCAATAAAAGTAGAAGAAAAACTTAAATTAAGGTAGAATATATGTATGAAATCTCACATAACTCACAAATTCAGTGTCCAAGGAGGCAGGATAATGCAAATAAGAATGTTTAACAAGACTTGCTGTAATTGAACTTAGGGGGTTCAATACATATAGCATAACCAATGCCTCAATTCCCCACCCCATCCCTTTTCCTCAAAATTAGATAGTATTTTACTTGGTTCAGGGGATAGAAACAGAATAGTTCTGTGCATTTAATATGAAAATTTAGAATGAAAAAATAAGCTACAACATTCTGTATGTTATTCCCTTTAAAGAAGACACAACTCCTTGGACTATTTTTGGGTGTAAACTTTTCAAATATAGAGTAGTTGGGGCATAGTTGCATAAATGTGTTGGGAATTTACCTGGATGACATTGCACAGCACAGCACCATTACACACCTGTTGGAGTCCCAGGAGCATGAACACACTCAAGCTGTAATTGGAGTCTCATGCAAATATAGAGCATGAGCAGCTTATAGTGGGACCAAGGGGGTGGGTGGAAGAAGAAATCAAATTTCATGATGGGGCTCAGACTGCTGGAAAAATCCCATTAACATTTGTGAAGAGTTTATTGAATTCAAACAAACAATTATCCAGGCTTTTACAGGCATTGTGAAGCGCTAGAGAAGAAATAGGCTTCAATTGTGGGTGAGGGAGAGGAGGAATGCATTCAATTCCTGCGTATCACCTGTAGGTTCTGTTTGAGAGCCTGGATGAGAAACTGCAAGCCTCTGGTAGGCCTGAAAATAACATGACAGAAAAAACTGTACAATATCCTGTTGAAGATGCTCTGCAAACGGATCCACTCCAAAGAATATAATATGCTAATGCAACCCCTCGTATCTAGGTTCTAAAATAGTGCAACATGCTCTCATACCTTCAATAAGACAATATGCAATGCCATAGCACCTCACTAGAACTCAGATAATATAATGTATGAGTCTAACTTTTGTCCCTGAAAACAGATTGAAAGGTTTCTTTAGTGAGCTAACAGAAGAGATTTCCCTCACCGCCATCTCATTGGACCCTTGGGCTGCTGCTATTTACTCTTTTTATACAGACAGTCCCCACTTTGCACTAACAGGTATACCTGAAAGTGAGGAGACATGGAGACAGTTCAGGTAGGCTAATAATTTGGGGGGTCATTTAAGTCTTTAAAATTTTAAACCCCTATTTAGAAAGAAAATTGGCATAGTCAGAAGGACGGGTGGGAAGGAGCTTCTGACTGCTCGAGTTCCTTGATGCTTGAGCAGCACCCAGTGGCTCCTTGATGGTCCAGAGCCATTCAGCTCTGAGAAAGGCTCCATGTCCCACTCGACAAAACAGCAGTTCTGCAGAAAACAGCCCCACCTTCCCTAGAAGGTAGTATAGTGTCCATCTGTGGTCTCTTTGGCATGTGCTTAGAAGAGTCTTGTTCTTTCTCTTCCGGGCAGGTTGTAAAAGGCTTTAAGCACATGTAATACTTTTCCTGAGAGGTACTTTGACAAATCTAAATGTTTCTATCTACTGCATTATTTAACCAGTGATGGTTTAGTGTTCCTTGTAGTAACAAGGCAATTTCCCAGTTGACCTGCCGCTTAAAGGACCTTTGCCTACAAATTCTGTATTCTACACAATATTTACAATTGGCAGTTTTCAAATGTCCTTTGCACTGTCTCATTTGACTCACAGATGCATGAGGATTGTTATTTTCAGTTTACACATGTAGAGAATGAGGCTCAGAGCTGGAGCGCCCAGGTATTCTGGGATGGTGACAAGGAATGAGGAAGGAAGCCTGGTGGGATCCTCTTAAGCAGTAGGGGGTCACCTTGCACACCTGGCAGAATCGCTTTGTTGCATCTGCAAGCAGGGAAGAAATGTTCAGAGACCCGTAGAAATTGACAAGTGAGGGTTTAAGACAGAAAGAGATGGGGTTGGGTGTACTGGGGGCCTCTTGAGTCTTGGGAGAAGAAAAACATAAACCTGGTAAAAGGCTAGAGCTTTCAGGATGTTTTTTCTTATCAGAACATGCACTTCGATGGTTTGCTTCAGAGGGGACAGAAGGAACCTGTGCTGTGTGCTTCCATCTTTGTGTGGATGCAGAGTAAGGAGGAGACACTGGTGGCAGAAACACTGAGGAGAGCATGGGGACCTCCTTACAAAATAAAGGCATGGAGACTGAGGACCATCATGAGTAATGAGAGCTTGTTGGAAAGACAAACCACTGTAACAGTGTGACTGAATGGATTCCTGCTCACACAGAGCCTCCTAGTCAGGAGTGACAGGTCCTGGATATTATTCCTGTCTGTGTGATTGAGACTTGTTGCTGTCTCCATGGACAGGACACAATCCCCAAAGTGCAAGACTCACTCTTTAGTGAGAAATGAAGATAGAGTTTCCTGAATGAGCCCCCAGATGACCTCTGCAGGAGGAGTGGGCAGTAGGCACTCGGGGTTCTCATGTTGTTTCAGTTTGCATTATTTAAAATATCTGTTAGGAAGGGTGAGCTCTCTGAGGGGAAGGACAGCTTTGAGTTCTGAAATCCATATAAATCACATGGCACCCAGCAGATATTCTGTTACAATAACTGTACACCTGGATTTTCTGAAATAGTCCCAATTTCAAGTCTCTGTTCTGCTGTCTATTGGATTTCAGATGCTCCAGAAATGACATCATGTGGGGGATGATCTTGAAATAAGTAATATTTATAGAGCATCCACTAACTATTCACTGAGTGTGCAGGCAGGGGCTAATGAGAGAGACTAGAGTTTCTGGTGTCCCTGAGCTTTGAGTCTAGAGGGGTGGACAGGCCTGGAGACAAAGAATTACAAAAGAGTCTGTTTGGTCTAGCATTGTGGGGCATACCCAGTCTCTGGGAGAACAGAGGAGGGGGCCTAATGCAGACTGGAGTACAGGAAGCCTTTCTGGAAAAAGAAACCCCTAGGTTTGAGTCAATTCCTAGGCAGGTTGATAAGAAGTATGGTGGTCCCCAAGGAGAGAGGGGTCTGGGGTTCTCGAGGAGGAGGAGGAAAGGACAAAAACTTTTTTTTTTTCCCCTCTACATAAAAAGGTTTTTTGTTCTTTAAGGCCAAAAGGGATGATTACACAACTCAGTTTAAACTCTGTACTAGGGATTATATAACAATGAATCCTGCTTGAGGACAGTTTCTCCTTCCTGAAAACCTTCTGACTAATCCTGATATTTTAGAATGTAAATTATGGGAGTGGGTCTGGTAGGATCTTTCTATTGTTGAGTTCTAATCCTGTTAGAACTCTGGGCTGGATGAAGCACACCTGGAATCAAGATGACCTAGAGAAATATCAATAACCTCAGGTATGCAGATGACACCACCCTTATGGCAGAAAGTGAAGAAGAACTAAAGACAAAAGTGAAAGAGGAGAGTGAAAAAGATGGCTTAAAGCTCAACATTCAGAAAACTAAGATCATGGCATCTGGTCCCATCACTTCATGGCAAATAGATGGTGAAACAGAGGAAACAGTGACAGACTTTATTTTTTAGGGCTCCAAAATCACTGCAGATGGTGATTGCAGCCATGAAATTAAAAGAGGCTTACTCCTTGGAAGAAAAGTTATGACCAACCTAGACAGCATATTAAAAAGCATAGACATTACTTTGCCAACAAAGGTCCATCTAGTCAAGGCTATGGTTTTTCCAGTAGTCATGTATGGATGTGAGAGTTGGACTATAAAGAAATCTGAGGACCGAAGAATGGATGCTTTTGAACTGTGATGTTGGAGAAGACTCGTGAGAGTCCCTTGAACTGCAAGGAGATCCAACCAGTCCATCCTAAAGGAGATCAGTCCTGAATATTCATTGGAAGGACTGATGTTGAAACTGAAACTCCAATACTTTGGCCACCTGATGCAAAGAACTGACTCATTTGAAAAGAATCTAATGCTGGGAAAAATTGAAGATGGGAGGAGAAGGGGACGACAGAGAATGAAATGGTTGGATGGCATCACTGACTCAATGTACATGAATTTGAGTAAACTCCGTGAGTTGGTGATGGACAGGGAGGCCTGGTGTGCTGCAGTCCATGGGGTCTCAAAGAGTCGGACATGACTGAGCAACTGAACTGAACTGTACTGAATCCTATTATCCTAAAATGTAATTTGTGGGAGTGGGTCTGGTTAAATTTTCACAAACTTGAAACATTCCTTTGATTTATTCTAATAATTAATTAAAAACTATATAGCTCCCTTGCTAACACTAGTGAGGAGGGCACTCTCTGCCCCCCTTCTGATGTCTATGTCAGAAGCTTTCTCTGTCCCTTTTTATACTTTAATAAGACTCTGCTACACAAAAGCCCTTGAGTGATCAAGCCTGGTCCCTGGTCTGGAAGCTAAATCTTCTTCAGACAACAGGAATCTGACATTGTTCACTGTCAGGTAAGCTATCAGGATAAGCCCATCAGGGCCATGAATGATGGCCTGGTAAAGGGAGATAAAAACCAGGGTAGCATGGAGAAAGTCTGAAGTCAAGGATCTGAGTGTGCTTGGGGTAATCAAAAAAGTTTTGATTTTAGAAAAAATGTTTGTATATAGAAGGGAGCTTGCAAGGATGTGGATGGGGAAATTAAATTCGGGCAGGTAGGCCATGAAGGAAAGCTCAGTGCTCAGTTTTATGTTTTACCAAGTCTTTGTAATCAGTTGTGGAAGACAGATTAGGGCGAGTCCAGAGTGAATTCCCAGATGCAACCACAAGGCTAGTATGGGTATTCAGGGGAGACGGGAAGAGAGCTTGACCTCATGTTAGTTGTTCGGATGGAAAGGGAATCCGTGCAAGAGCCTATAGGACTTGGTGAGCCCTTCTCAGTCTCTACCCTATCCCTTTGCTTTTCTTTCTCCCTATCTTGAATCAGGCTAAAATAAGAAACATAGGAAGAAGAGCAAGGTGGGGAGGGGAGGACACACTTATTTTTTATTTTTTTAAATTTTAAAAATATTTGTTGAAGTATAGTTGATTTACAATGTTGTGTTAGTTTTAGATGCAGAGCAAAGTGATTGGGTTATATACATATATATATAACTTTTTTTTCAGAATATGTATATATGTACATATATCAGTTCAGTTCAGTTCAGTTGTTCACTCGTGTCCAACTCTTTGCAACCCCATGAACCACAGCACGCCAGGCCTCCCTGTCCATCACCAACTCCTGGAATTTACCCAAACTCATGTCCACTGAGTCAGTGATGCCGTCTAGCCATCTCATCCTCTGTCATCCTCTTCTCCTCCTGCCCTCAATCTTTCCCAGCATCAGGGTCTTTTAATATGAGTCAGCTCTGCACATCAGGTGGGCAAAGTACTAGAGTTTCAGCTTCAACATCAGTCCTACCAATGAACTCCCAGGACTGATCTCCTTTAGGATGGACTGGTTGGATCTCCTTGCAGTTCAAGGGACTCTCAAGAGTCTTCTCCAATACCACAGTTCAAAAGCATCAATTTTTGGTGCACAGCTTTCTTTATAGTCCAACTCTTAGATCCATACATGACTACTGGAAAAACCATAGCTTTAACTAGACATACCTTTGTTGGCAAAGTAATGTCTCTGCTTTTTAATATGCTGTCTAGGTTGGTCATAACTTTTCTTCCAAGGAGTAAGCCTCTTTCAATTTCATGGCTGCAATCACCATCTGCAGTGATTTTGGAGCCCCCCCCAAAATAAAATCAGCCACTGTTTCCACTCTTTCCCCATCTATTTGCCATGAAGTTAGGGGCCAGATGCCATGATCTTCATTTTCTGAATGTTGAGCTTTAAGCCAACTTTTTCACTCTCCTCTTTCACTTTCATCAAGAGGCTCTTTAGTTCTTCTTCACTTTCTGCCATAAGGGTAGTGTCATCTGCATATCTGAGGTTATTGATATATCTCCCAGCAATCTTGATTCCAGCTTGTGCTTCTTCCAGTCCAGCGTTTCTCATGATGTAGTCTGCATATAAGCTAAATAAGCAGGGTGACAATATACAACCCTGATGTACTCCTTTTCCTATTTGGAACCAGTCTGTTGTTCCATGTCCAGTTCTAACTGATGCTTCTTGATCTGCATACAGATTTCTCTAGAGGCAGGTCATGTGGTCTGGTATTCCCATCTCTTGAAGAATTTTCCACAGTTTATTGTGATCCACACAGTCAAAGGCTTTGGCATAGTCAATAAAACAGAAATGGATGTTTTTCTGAAGCTCTCTTGCTTTTTCTATGATCCAGCTGATGTTGGCAATTTGATCTCTGGTTCCTCTGGTGTTTCTAAATCCAGCTTGAACACCTGGAAGTTCATGGTTCATGTATTGCTGAAGCCTGGCTTGGAGAATTTTGAGCATTACTTTACCAGCGTGTGAGATAAGTTCAATTGTGCGGTAGTTTGAGCATTCTTTGGCATTGCCTTTCTTTGGGATTGTAATGAAAACTGACCTTTTCCAGTCCTGTGGCCACTGCTGAGTTTTCCAAATTTGGTGGCATATTGAGTGCAGCACTTTCACAGCATCATCTTTCGGGATTTGAAATAGCTCAACTGGAATTCCATCACCTCCACTAGCTTTGTTCGTAGTGATGCTTCCTAAGGCCCACTTGACTTCACATTCCAGGATGTCTGGCTTTAGGTGAGTGATCACACCATCATGGTTATCTGGGTCATGAAGATCTTTTTTGTACAGTTCTTCTGTGTATTCTTGCCACCTCTTCTTAATATCTTCTGCTTCTGTTAGGTCCATACCATTTCTGCCCTTTATTGAGCCCATCTTTGCATGAAATATTCCCTTAGTATCTCTAATTTTCTTAAAGAGATCTCTAGTCTTTCCCATTCTATTGTTTTACTCTATTTCTTTGTACTGTTCACTGAGGAAGGCTTTCTTATCTCTCCTTGCTATTCTTTGGAACCACTAGACCATTCTGGTATGACCTAAATCAAATACCTTATGATTATACAGTGGAAGTGAGAAATAGATTTAAGGGACTAGAGCTGATAGACAGTGATGAACCATGGACAGAGGTTCATGACATTGTATAGGAGACAGAGATCAAGACCATCCCCAAGAAAAAGAAATGCAAAAAAGGAAAATGGCTGTCTGAGGAGGCCTTACAAATGGCTATGAAAAGAAGAGAAGTGAAAAGGAAAGATATATATATATATATATATATATATATTTTTTTTTTTTTTTTTTCAGATTCTTTTCCCTTATAGGTTGTTACAAGGTATTGAGTAGAGTTTCCTGTACTATGCAGTAGGTCCTTACTCATTATCTATTTTATATATAGGAGCCTGGTAGGCTGCAGTCCATGAGGTCACTAAGAGTCGGACATGACTGAGTGACTTCACTTTCACTTTTCACTTTCATGCATTGGAGAAGGCAATGGCAACCCACTCCAGTGTTCTTGCCTGGAGAATCCCAGGGACAAGGGAGCCTGGTGGGCTGCTGTCTACGGGGTGGCAGAGAGTCGGACACGACTGAAGTGACTTAGCAGCAGCAGCAGCAGCACATGTTTTGTTTCAGTTCAGTTCAGTTCAGTCGCTCAGTCGTGTCTGACTCTTTGAGACCCCATGAATTGCAGCACACCAGGCCTCCCTGTCCATCACCAACTCCCGGAATTCACTAAAACTCACAGCCATCGAGTTGGTGATGCCATCCAGCCGTCTCATCCTCTGTCGTCCCCTTCTCCTCCTGCTCCCAATCCCCCCCAGCATCAGAGTGTTTTCCAATGAGTCAACTCTTCTCATGAGGTGGCCAAAGTATTGGAGTTTCAGCTTTAGCATCACTCCTTCCAAAGAACACCCAGGACTGATCTCCTTTAGGATGGACTGGTAGAATCTCCTTGCAGTCCAAGGAACTCTCAAGAGTCTTCTCCAACACCACAGTTCAAAAGTATCAATTCTTTGGCGCTCAGCTTTCTTCACAGTCCAACTGTCACATCCATACATGACTACTGGAAAAACCATAGCCTTGCCTAGACGGACCTTTGTTGGCAAAGTAATGTCTATGCTTTTCAATATGCTATCTAGGTTGGTCATAACTTTTCTCTCAAGGAGTAAGCGTCTTTTAATTTCATGGCTGCAGTCACCATCTTCAGTGATTTTGGAGCCCCCCAAAATAAAGTCTGACACTGTTTCCACTGTTTCCCCATCTATTTCCCATGAAGTGATGGGACCAGATGTCATGATCTTCGTTTTCTGAATGTTGAGCTTTAAGCCATCTTTTTCACTCTCCTCTTTCACTTTCATCAAGAGGCTTTTGAGTTCCTCTTCACTTTCTGCCATAAGGGTGGTGTCATCTGCATACCTGAGGTTATTGATATTTCTCCCGGCAATCTTGATTCCAGCTTGTGTTTCTTCCAGTCCAGCGTTTCTCATGATGTACTCTGCATATAAGTTAAATAAGCAGGGTGACAATATACAGCCTTGATGAACTCCTTTTCCTATTTGGAACCAGTCTGTTGTTCCATGTCCAGTTCTAACTGTTGCTTCCTGACCTGCATACGGATTTCTCAAGAGGCAGGTCAGGTGGTCTGGTATTCCCGTCTGTTTCAGAATTTTCCACAGTTTTTTGTGATCCACACAGTCAAAGGCTTTGGCATAGTCAATAAAGCAGAAATAGATGCTTTTCTGGAACTCTCTTGCTTCTTCCATGATCCAGCAGATGTTGGCAATTTGATCTCTGGTTCCTCTGCCTTTTCTAAAACCAGCTTGAACATCTGGAAGTTCATGGTTCACATATTGCTGAAGCCTGGCTTGGAGAATTTTGAGCATTACTTTACTAGCATGTGAGATGAGTGCAATTGTGCGGTAGTTTGAGCATTCTTTGGCATTGCCTTTCTTTGGGATTGCAATGAAAACTGATCTTTTCCAGTCCTGTGGCCACTGCTGAGTTTTCCAAATTTGCTGGCATATTGAGTGCAGCACTTTCATAGCATCATCTTTCAGGATTTGAAATAGCTCAACTGGAATTCCATTACCTCTACTAGCTTTCTTCATAGTGATGCTTTCTAAGGCCCACTTGACTTCACATTCCAGGATGTCTGGCTCTAGATGAGTGATTACACCATCGTGATTATCTGGGTCGTGAAGATCTTTTCTGTACAGTTCTTCTGTGTATTCTTGCCATCTCTTCTTAATATCCAATATGATAGAGGCTCCCTTATCTCTGAGTCTTTGCTACTACCTAACCCACTTTCTGAGATATCCTTTCCCTCTTCTCTCTGATGAGCTTTACTTTGCTCCTTTCTCAAGGCTTGGCTCAATTTCCATTTTGAAAATCTTCCTGAATCACCCTATCTTCCCTCCCATTTCCTCCTTTGCCCACTTTCCCAGCACCATGCAGCCTCTGTGTGCTCATTTCCCAATTCAAGTCTCTTCTGACATTATGATCTCTTTGAGGACAGGTGCAAATGAATTACATTTATTGTAGATATCTCACAGTATCATGAGATCAGGGAATATAACACTCATGGGCACTTCTTGGAAATCATCTCCCCAGCTTTGTGTTGCTCCAAAAACATTGAACCAAAATAAAGCACTCAGGAATAGAAAATACCTCCTAAATATAAATATAAAATTAATATAAATCTAAGAGCTACAACTTCAGCGAATACAGATGTAGAACAAAAAAGACTTAAACCCTGGTGTAATAAGTGTTCTCTGTGAAGAGAGAAGAGTGGGTAAAAAGAAACAGAAACATGTTAGTCTAGTTATAGCAAGAGAGATAGCAGTTCTTAAAATATTTCTGTAAAACTCAAAAAGAAACTGTGAAAACCATTAAGAAGCAGAATTTTTTTTTCAAGTAATCTTAATTTCAGAAAATGTAGATGGGCACCTTCTCCTAATCCTCTTGAACTTGTAAAATATATGGGATTGCAAAGAAAATGAATTAAAATGAAACAGCTGTAAAATTAGTAAACATTTTGATTCAGAAATATGTTTATTAATGCATTAAAAACCAAATCTAATGATGAGTTTAGTAATAACTAATTAAGCAGTGATAAGTTTTAACGATATTTTGAAATATCTACAAAAAGGTAATATGATATGAAAATATTTGTCACATGGTTTGTGGCCAACATTTATGGTGAAGGAAATGCTGAGTTTTAATTAGAGGTTAGCTCAGCTGGTAAAGAATCTGCCTGCAATGTGGGAGACCTGGGTTTGATCCCTGGGTTAGGACCATCCCCTGGAGAATGAAAAGGCTACCCACTCCTGTATTCTGGCCTGGAGAATTCCATGGATAGTCCATGGGGTCTCAAAGAATTGGACACGACTGAGCAACTTTTATACTTCACACACTAGCAAAAATGAAGATGCATTTTTTTTCTCACTTAAATTCATAGGCAAGCTAAATTCTTTCTGTTTGCAGGTCTCCAGGAAGCCTTAGTCCTCCATATTAAGAAACTCTAATGCTGATATTCACTGGCAAGTCTGGGTCAATCTCTTGTGGAGTCACTGCTCCTTTCTCTTGGGTCCTGGTGCACATAAATTTCTGTTTGTGCCCTCCCAGAGACTGTTTCCCAAATCCTGTGTATGTTCTGGCCACTCTATCATGGGTTAATGGTGACCTTCTCCAAGAAGGCTTATGCCATACCCAGGACTACTGCACCCAGAGCCCCTGCCCCCACAGCAGTCCTCTTCTGACCAGTACCTCCTCAGGAAACACCCAAACACAGTTCTGTCTCAGTCTCTGAGTTTCTCTGGGTCCTGGTGAGCTCAAGATATGTTTGAGCCCTCTGAGCATCTCTTGTGGATATGGGGTTTGATTCTAAATGTGATTTTGCCCCTCCTGCCATCTTGCTGGGGCTTCTCCTTTGCCCTTGGACATGGGATATCTCCTCAAAGTTGCTCCAGCATGGCAAAGTCACTGCTCCAGTGCCTACCATCTTGCTGGGGCTTCTCTACCCTTGGACATGGGGTATCTCCTCACAGCCACTCCAGCGCCACACAGCCATCATTCCAGCACCTTGAATGTCCAGGAGTCTCTGGCAGAGGCATGGGTTGGCAGTGCCCTGCTGCAGGGTTGGGGGCATTGAGTGTAGATGTGCATTCATGAGACCTTTTGAAAGAGGTCACCATTATCTTCATTACCTCTACCATAGTTTGGCCTCAGGTCAAATAACAGGGAGGGAACACAGCCCCACCCTTCAACAGAAAATTGGATTAAAGATTTACTGAACATAGCCCCTCCCATCAGAAAGAGACCCAGTTTCTCCCACAGTCAATCTCTCCCATAAGGAAGATTCCATTAGCCTCTTATCCTTCTCCATCAGAGGGCAGACAGACTGAAAACCACAGTCACAGAAAACTAACAAATCTGATCACATGGACCACAGCCTTGTCTAACTCAGTGAAACTATAAGCCATGCCGTGTAGGGCCTCCCAAGATGGACAAATCACGGTGGAGAGTTCTGACAAAATGTGGTCCACTGGAGAAGGGAATGGCAAACCACTTCAGTATTCTTGCCGTGAGAACCTCATGAACAGTATGAAAAGGCAAAAAGATAGGATACTGAAAGATGGTCTCCCCAGGTCGGTAGGTGCCCCGTATACCACTGGAAATCAGTGGAGAACTAACTCCAGAAAGAATGAAGAGATGGAGCCAAAACAAAAACAACACCCAGTTGTGGAAGTGACTGGTGGTAGAAGCAAGATCCAATGCTGTAAAGAGCAATATTGCTTAGGAACCTAGAATGTTAGGTCCATGAATCAAGGCAAACTGGAAGTGGTCAAACAGGAGATGGCAAGAGTGAACGTCGACATTCTAGGAATCAGCGAACTAAAATGGACTGGAATGGGTGAATTTAACTCAGATGACCATTATATCTACTACTGCGGGCAGGAATCCCTTAGAAGAAATGGAGTAGCCATCACAGTCAACAAAAGAGTCTGAAATGCAGTACTTGGATGCAATCTCAAAAACGACAGAATGATCTCTGTTCGTTTCCAAGGCAAAGCATTCAATATCATGGGAATCCAAGACTATGCCCCTACCAATAATGCTGAAGAAGCTGAATTGGAAGGAATGATGCTAAAGCTGAAACTCCAGTATTTTGGCCACCTCACACAAAGAGTTGACTCATTGGGAAAGACTCTGATGCTGGGAGGGATTGGGGGCAGGAGGAGAAGGGGATGACAGAGGATGAGATGGCTGGATGGCATCACTGACTCGATGGACGTGAGTCTGAATGAACTCCGGGAGTTGGTGATGGATAGGGAGGCCTGGCATGCTGCGATTCATGGGGTTGCAAAGAGTCGGACACAACTGAACGACTGATCTGATCTGATCTGATGAAGACCTACAAGTCCTTCTAGAACACCCAAAAAGATGTCTTTTTCATTATAGGGGACTGGAATGCAAAAGTAGGAAGTCAAGAAACACCTGGAATAACAGGCAAATTTGGCCTTGGAATACAGAATGAAGCAGGACAAAGGCTAATAGAGTTTTGCCAAGAGAACACATTGGTCATAGCAAACACCCTCTTCCAACAACACAAGAAAAGACTCTATAAATTGAAATCACCAAGTGGTCATTACCAAAATCAGATTGATTATATTCTTTGCGGCCAAAGATGGAGAAGCTCTATACAGTGAGCAAAAACAAGAGCCGGAGCTGACTGTGGGTCAGATCATGATCTCCTTATTGCCAAATTCAGACTTAAAGAAAGTAGGGAAAACCACTAGACCATTCAGGTATGACCTAAATTAAATCCTTTACAAATATATAGTGGAAGTGACAAATAGATTCAAGGGATTAGATCTGATAGACAGAGTACCTGAAGAATTATGGGCGGAGGTTTGTGACATTGTACAGGAGGCAGTGATCAAGACCATCCCTAAGAAAAAGAAATGCAAAAAGGCAAAAAGGTCCTCTCAGGAGGCCTTACAAAGAGCTATGAAAAGAAGAGAAGTGAAAGGCAAAGGAGAAAAGGAAATATAAATGCATTTGAATGCAGAGTTCCAAAGAATAGCAAGGAGAGATAAGAAAGCCTTCTTCAGTGATCAGTGCAAAGAAATAGAGGAAAACAATAGAATGGGAAAGACCTTCAAGAAAATTAGAGATACAAAGGGAACATTTCATGCAAAGATGGGCTCAATAAAGGACAGAAATGGTATGGACCTAACAGAAGCAGAAGATATTAAGAAGAGGTGGCAAGAACACACAGAAGAGCTATACAAAAAAGATTTTCACAACCCATATAATCGCGATGGTGTGATCACTCATCTATAGCCAGACATCCTGGAATGTGAAGTCAAGTGGGCCTTAGGAAGCATCACTATGAAGAAAGCTAGTAGAGGTAATGGAATTCCAGCTGAGCTGTTTTAAATCCTGAAAGATGATGCTGTGACAATGTTGTGCTCAATATGGCAGAAAATTTGGAAAACTCAGAAGTGGCCACAGGACTGAAAAATGTCAGTTTTCATTACAATCCCAAAGAAAGGCAATGCCAAAGAATGCCCAAACTACTGCACAATTGAACTCATCTCACACACTAGCAAAGTAATGCTCAAAATTGTCCAAGCCAGGCTTCAAGAGTATGTGAAGTTCTAACGAGATGGATAAAACTGGAACCTATTATACAGAATGAAGTAAGCCAGAAAGAAAAACACCAATACAGTATACTAACACATATATATGGAATTTAGAAAGATGGTAACAATAACCCTGTGTACGAGACAGCAAAAGAGACACCGATGTATAGATCAGTCTTATGGACTCTGTGGGAGAGGGAGAGGGTGGGGAGATTTGGGAGAATAGCATTGAAACATGTATAATATCATGTATGAAACGAGTCGCCAGTCCAGGTTCGATGCACGATGCTGGATGCTTGGGGCTGGTGCACTGGGACGACCCAGAGGGAGGGTAGGGGAGGGAGGAGGGAGGAGGGTTCAGGATGGGGAACGCAGGTATACCTGTGGCGGATTCATTTCAATATTTGGCAAAACTAATACAATATTGTAAAGTTTAAAAAAAAAAAAAAAAAGAGTATGTGAAACGTGAATTTACAGATGTTCAAGCTGGATTTAGAAAAGCCAGATGAACCAGAGATCAAATTACCAACATCTGTTGGATCATCAAAAAAGCAAGAGAGTTCCAGAAAAACATCTACTCTTTCTTTATTGACTATGCCAAAGGCTTTGACTGTGTGGATCACAATAAACTGTGGAAAATTCTGAAAGAGATGGGAATACCAGACTGCCTTACGTGCCTCTAGAGAAATCTGTATGCATGTCAAGACGCAAGTTAGAACTTTACATGGAACAACAGACTGGTTCCAAATCGGAAAAGGAGTACAATAAGCAGGGTGATGATATACAACCTTGATGTAGTCCTGTATATTGTCACCCTGCTTATTTAACCTATATGCAGAGTCCATCATGTGAAATGCTGGGCTGGATGAAGCATAAGCTGGAATCAAGATTGCAGGGAGAAATATCAATAACCCAAGATATACAGTTGACACCACCCTTATGGCAGAAAGCGAAGAAGAACTAAAGAACCTCTTGATGAAAGTGAAAGAGGAGAGTGCAAAAGTTGGCTTAAAATTCAACATTCAGAAAGCTAAGATCATGGCATCTGGTTTCATCACTTCATGGGAAATAGATGCATAAACAGTGGAAACAGTGAGAGATTTAATTTTGGGGGGCTCCAAAATCACTGCAGATCGTGACTGCAGCCATGAAATAAAGAGACACCTGTTCCTTGGAAGAAAAGTTATGACAAACCTAGACAGCATATTAAAAAGCAGAGACATTTCTTTGCCAACAAAGGCCCATCTAGTCAAAGCTATGGTTTTTCCAGCAGTCATGTATGGATGAGAGAGTTGGACTATAAAGAAAGCTGAGCACCAAAGAATTGATGCTTTTAAACTGTGGTGTTGGAGAAGACTTTTGACAATCCCTTGGACTGCAAGGAGATCCAACCAGTCCATCCTAAAGGAAATCAGTCCTGTATATTCATTTCAAGGACTGATGCTGAAGCTGAAACTCCAATACTTTGGCCACAGATGCGAAGAACTGAGTTATTGGAAAAGACCCTGATGCTGGGAAAGAAGGCGGGAGGAGAAGGGGCCAACAGAGGATGAGATGGTTGGATGGCATCACTGACTTAATGGACATGAGTTTGAGTAAACTCCAGGAGTTGGTGATGGACAGGGAGGCCTCGCGTGCTGCAGTCCACGGGTTGCAGAGTTGGACACGCCTAAGGGACTGAACTGAAGGCTAATAAAATTCATTGTTGAGTTTTTCATTCTTGAAGAAAGGACTTAAAAAATGGATGAAATTCTTTTATTTTCTGTCCTTCAGTGATGGTAAAATTAATCATTTTGATGGGGTCACATTCAATTGCTAATGATCCACTTGTAGAAAACCTACTGCTTTTAAGTGTCCTTACCTTAGTATATTTTGATTATGAAAAAAAACAAAGGATAGGAGACAATGTTGTCTTCAGTTTGAATTGCCTTACATAGAGAGTACTGGAAATAAAATAAGTGGCTTTGCCTTGGACACTGTTTTTTTTTTTTTTTTTTTTTCTCCTTCTCCTTGCTGCTTACTAGCACTCTGCTGGTTGAATGGGAGATTCCCAGAGAGTTGTACTTATGATGTCCAAAATCCTCAGGGGCATTAAGGTATTTCAAGATGACAGAATTTGAAAGTGACACATCAATTAACAATTTGTCTAAGTGGAATTGTTGAACTTCGTTGAGTAGAGGAAGTCTCATAAATTTTATTCTTACTCAAAGCTTTACTCTTAGTGAAGTTGCGGTATTAGAGATAAGTGAAGAAAAGGCAAGGTTGGCAGAAGTGAGGTAGATTTTGGCAAAATGACTTGTTTCCATATTGAGAGCATTTCGCATTTCCAGAATAGTACACATTTATATATTCTTTTTAAACTAAGATTCTCTTCAGGATGTGGGATGAAAAGAATTTGACTGCATATCCAGTGCACCTAACCAGTTTTCCATCCACACATTTTTGAGGTTCAGTTGAACTTGCCTATGTCCTCATACTTCCATGGCCACTTCAGCTTCCTGTTATTTTCAGCCCTTGGTTCCCAAAGGTATACTTCCCTTCCTTTATTTCCAGATGGTCTGCATATGCTGTTCACTTTTCCACTCCAGGTTGAGCTTGCTCTGTCAATCAAAGTTAGACCATTTCTTCGTAAGGCAGGCTCCTTGTGTGGTTAGTTGTCCTCCTAATTTGTCTAACACTGGAGGATGAAACACTACTCAGTACATGCAGAATTATCTGAGCAACATTAATGGGAACATTTCTGGGATGGAAGGGGATGGTCTTTTATTTTACTTTGAGTTCTCTAAAGTCTCCACTGAAAGCACTTTGATAAGTCCAGGAGTCAGACAATAAAGTCACATTTTTTAATAGCAGCTCCACTGCGACTCAGGCGGCAGATACCACATAGTTCTTAGGCAGAGATGATCACTGTCTAGGAATTTGTTTGCAAGTATTCATCTCCAGCACAGGAATAAACGGTGCTACTCTATGCTAGGTGCTTTGCATTGTAATAGACTTCTGCCAAAACAATAACCAGTTTGCCTCTAGTCGAAAAGATATGCAGGCATACCTTGTTTTATTGCAGTTCACTTCATAGACACTGCATTTTTTTTTAACAAAAAGAAGGTCCATGGCAACCTTTGCCTCAGTGAAGTCTATAGGTATAGGTACATTGTTGTTTCAAAAGCTTTTGATCACTTTGTGTTTCTGCATTGTATCTTGGTAATTCTTACAACATTTCAAACCTTTTCATTGTTGTGATGTTGGTCATGGTGATTTGTGATTGGTGATCTTAGATTTTCTATTGTAATTGATTTAGGGTGCCATAGACTTCATCCGTGTACCATTGTTGACTTACTTTATAAAGGTTTTTGTATTTTGCCTGCTCCAACTGCCAGCCGACCCGCCATCTCTCTCCCTCTCTTTGGGCCTACCCATTTCCTGAGACACAGCCATATTATAATTGGGTCAACTCATTCTAAAATGATCTTTAAGTTTTCAGGTCAAAGAAGGAGTTACACATCTTTCACTTTAAATCAAAGGCCAGAAATGATTAAGCTTAGTGAAGAAGGCATGCAAAAGCCAGGAGAGGCTGAACACTAGGCCCCTCACCCCAAACAGTTAACCAAGGTGCAAATTCAAACCTAAAGTTTTTGAAGGAAATTAAACATAAACATAGAAAGGATAAGAAAGCAAAACAGCCGTATTGCTGATACGGAGAAATCTGGATCAAAAATCAAGCTAATTACAATATCCTGGGAAGCCAAAGACTAATCCAGAGACGGACCCTATCTTCAATTATCTGAAGGCTGAGAGAGTTAGGGAAGCTGTTGAATAAAGGTTTGAAGCTGGCAGAGGTTGGTACTTGAGATTTAAGAAAAGAAGCTATCTCTATAACATAAAATTGCTAGCTGAAGCAGCAAGTGATGATATAGAAGCTTCAGCAAGCTTTCCAGAAAATCTAGGCAAGATAATTCATGTAGGAGACTACAGTACATAACAGATTTTCATTGTAGCTGTAACAGCCCTCTATTGGAAAAGCTGCCACCTAGGACATTTATAACTAGACAGGTGAAGTCAATGTCTGGCTTCAAATCCTTGAAGGACAGGCTGACTCTCTTATTAGGGTCTAATGCATCTGATGACTTGAAGTTGAGTTGCTCATTTACCCTTCTGAAAACCCTGTGGCCCTTAAGAATTGTGCTCAATCTATTCTGCCTATGCTCTGTAAATGGAACAACAAAGCCTGAATGACAGAACATCTGTTTATAACATGGCTTATTGAATATTTTAAGCCAACTGTTGAGACCTACTGCTCAGAAAAAAAGATTGCTTTCAAAATATGATGACTGTTCATTGACAATATACTTGGTCACCTAAGAGTTCTAATGGAGATATACAATGAGAATTCATGCCATTGCCATGCCTGCAACACAGCATCCATTGCTATAGCCCATGCATTAAAGACAAATTCCAACTTCCAAGTCTTCTTATTTAAGAAATATATTTGTAAGACTATTGCTGCCATACATGGTGCTTCCTCTAATGGATCTGGAAAAAGTCAGTTGAAAATCTCTGGATAGGATATACCATTCCAGATGCATTAAGAACATTTGTGGTTCACTGGGAAGAGGTAAAAATGTCAACATTAATAGGAGTTTGGAAGATGATTTCAGTCTTCATGCCTGACTTTGAGGGGTTCAAGACTTCAGTGGAGGAAATAACTGACGATATGGTGAAAACAGCAAGAGAACTAGAATTAGAAGCAGAGGCGAAAGATGTGACTGAATTGCTACGATCTCATTATAAAACTGTAACAAATGAAGAGTTCTTTCTTATGGATGAGCAAAGAAAATGGTTTCTTTACATGGAACCTACTGCTGGTGAAGATGCTATGAGTATTGTTGAAATTAAAGGAAAGGGTTTAGAATATTACATAAACTTAGTTGGTTAAGTAGCAGCAGGGTTTGAAAAGATTGACTTCAATTTTTAAAGAAGTTCTACTGTAAGTAAAATGCTGTCAACCAGTGTAGCATGCCTGCTACAGAAAATTATTCATGAAAGGACGAGTCAAATGATAAGGCAAACTTCATTATTGTCTTATTTTAAGAAATTGCCATAACCACCCTAAGCTTTAGGAACCATCACCCTTGGTCAGCAGCACTCAATACTGAGGCAAGACTCTCCACCAGCAGAAAGAGTACAGCTCACTGAAGGCTCTGATGATGGTTAGCATTTGCATTTTTTTTTTTAGCAATAATAAGTATTTTAAAATAAGGTATGTATTTTTTTAGACAAAATGCTTTTGCACATATAGTAGCCTATAGTATAGCATGAACATAACTTTTATATGCACTGGGAAACCAAAAAATTCATATGAATTCCTTTCCTGTGGTATTTCTTTATTGCAGTGATCTGGAGCTAAGCCCACAGTATCTCTGATTTATGCCTGTAATCCATGTAGTAGTACTCGTAAGTTTAGGGGTAGCTAACGTCTTCTGCACTCATGAGAGTTCAGTAGAAACTTTCTAAAAACAGAGACGTGGGAGGTCCTGAGTTAACAAGTATTTCACTTGACCCTCCTTTAAAGATATGTAAATTACCTGTCTGTGTCTCCTAGTGGATGAGCATACTCTTTGAAGGCAAAAGTGCACTTAATTTTCATGAAATAAAAGCAGAGATTAGGACAGGTAATGAGAAAGTACAGTTCCATTGAGAAAGTAAGATGGGAAAGAAGTATTAACTCCATAAAAAGGCAAGACTAGAAAGCATTACAGAATATTCTTTCATAGTTTCATGCAAGGGATTGGTCCATTTTGCCTGGAGATAACTCAGAAGTAATGATATCTTCTGAGTTAGCAAACATTGTTTGAAGTTGTACATATTTAAGGTAAAATCCTACATACATTGTATCATTTCCCACTCTCAGTCTTCCATGTTTCTGTGAAGGTATGCTTTAAGATGAGATTAACCTTTAAATCAGTAGACTTTGAGTAAAGCAGATTGCTCTCTATAATGAAGGTGGGCCTCATCCAAACAGATGAAAGCCTTAGGAAAAAGACTGACCTCCTCTGAGGAAGAGGAAATTTTGCCAGCTGACTGGTTTCAGACTTGAACTGCAGCTTCAACTCTTCCCTGGATCTTTAGCTTGTGAGCCTACCCTATAGATTTTCAGGACTTGTCAGTTTCTCGAAATAACAGTTCCTCCTGCTCCCAAACACGTGTGTGTGCTCAGTTGTATCTGACTCTTTGTGAACCCATGGACTGTAGCCCACCAGGCTCCTCTGTCCATGGGATTTCCCAGGCAAGAATACTGGAATGGGTTGCCATTTCCTTCTCTAGGGGATCTTCCCCATTCAGGGATTGAACCCACGTCTTCTGCATTGGAAGGCAAATTCTTTACCACTGAGCCACCTTGGAAGCCTTTACATATACACACCCACCTATTGGCTGTGTTCCCTGTTTTCCTGGAGAGCCCTGACTACTAAAAGTCCTTCTCAGAGTCTCGCTCAAAAGGAGAGGGTTATAGGTCCCCAGTTCCAGGCACTCAGGATGGATACCTTTGGTGGACTGGGATAGCCTAGGAGGTTCAGTTGTGTTCAGTGGCTAACACAGGAAGTGGCCCTGACCTTGGATGAACTAAGTTAGGCAGAGGCTCTTAACTGGAAGAGGTCTCAGCACAAGCTGATCTTATGTTCTGACTCCAGCTTTTCCCCAGAAGGAAGCTTGTAAATAGAGTTGGAGGGACATAGTCTGGCTGTGCCAGCTATTAACCTGTCTTATTTACCTCTGGTAGCTCAGACAGTAAACAATCTGCCTGCAGTGCACAACCCCTGGGTTCTATCCTTGGGCCAGGAAGAGCCCCTGGAGAAGGAAATGGAAACCTACTCCAGTATTCTTGCCTGGGGAATCCCCTGGACAGAAAAGTCTGGAAGGCTACAGTCCATGGGCTTGCAAAGAGGTGGACACGACTGGGCAATATTTATGTCACTGCACTTATGTCACCCCACACCCACCCATAGTTCCCTGAAAACTTTGGCTCCTGGCCCTAATTCTATCATCATTTTTCATGTCTTCAGCATATACAACAGATGACCCATCTAACACCCTGGCCTCTCATTCTTTTACTTCCTCATTTCCAACTACATATCATTTTCCACCACATTGCAGCCAAATTTCATCTTGGACCTTGTCATCACTAGTGACTGCTCCAATTCTGAAGTCTCAGTTTCAACATCCGGTTACTCCATATACCACTTGCTATACTTTCAGCTTACTTGCTCTCATTTTCCTTTGCCACAGCTCTTTGACTAGGGAGACCCGCAGATTCCTTGATCCACTGCTTTCTCACCATCCATCAACACCTTCCTGTTTTGTCTGACCCCTCCATGTTCAGCTTATCATCACATGGTCCCTCACTAGGCTAGCAGCATAGCAAATGCCTTCAACTAAGCTAAGCTTAAGTGCACATGCCTCATTGGTCACTTGAACTTGTAGTTCTTAAAGGACTAGGTCCCCACTATTTTGAAGGGCAGTATATTTTCAGGAAAGGTGATGAGATGGCAGAGGCATTTAAAAGTTTTAAAGGAATTGGAAATATATTTCTCAGCAGGTAAAATAAAGCTATTTTTTCAAGTTTATCAGGTTGGGGACTCCTTGTAGATGATAACAATTAACCTTGACTTTCTGAATCCTAAGGCATCCCCGACTCGATGGATATGAGTTTGGGTGAACTCTGGGAGTTGGTGATGGACAGGGAGACCTGGTGTGCTGCAATTCATGGGGTCACAAAGAGTTGGACACGACTGAGTAACTGAACTGAACTGCACTGAAAGCAAATTCATATAGCACCGACTCTGAAAATTTTTCCCTTGCTTTGAATGTATACATTTAGAGATTTTTTAATGACACTCAGACAACTTTTGGGGCTTTCTGATTTCTTGTATCTTATTGAGCAAGGATACCCATCATCACAGTTACATTTTCTACTTGCTAACTGTCTAGTTCCCAAATAGTCTACTCAGACCAATTTCAGGGGGTTGGTAGTTCGAATGATCTCTAAGCAATATACTCATGTAGGCAAACCAGTATCCACATTGGCTATTTAAATTAAAAGTAATTAAAATGAAGTAAAATTTAAAATTTAGTTCTTTAGTCAGAGTATCCTATTTCACATGTTGCATATAAAATTACTGGCTACTATGTTGAACAGAAAAGTTATGAGCAACCTAGATAGCATATTGAAAAGCAGAGACATTACTTTGCCAACAAAGGTCTGTCTAGTCAAGGCTATGGTTTTTCCAGTGGTCATGTATGGATGTGAGAGTTGGACTGTGAAGAAAGCTGAGCACCGAAGAATTGATGCTTTTGAACTGTGGTGTTGGAGAAGACTCTTGAGAGTCTCTTGGACTGCAAGGAGATCCAACCAGTCCATTCTAAAGGAGATCTGCCCTGGGTGTCCTTTGGAAAGAATGATGCTGAAGCTGAAACTCCAATACTTTGGCCACCTCATGCGAAGAGTTGACTCATTGGAAAAGACTCTGATGCTGGGAGGGATTGGGGGCAGGAGGAGAAGGGGATGACAGAGGATGAGATGGCTGGATGGCATCACCTACTTGATGGGCATGAGTTTGAGTGAACTCCGGGAGTTGGTGATAGACAGGGAGGCCTGGCGTGCTGCAGTTCATGGTGTTACAAAGAGTTGGACATGACTGAGTGACTGAGCGAGCTAAGGGATTAAATAGACAGAGAGACACGGAAAAGCATTCAAGTGGTGAAAACTCATGGTGCATTTGAAGAAATGTCAAATAGTCAAGTATGATTTAATCATAAGATGAGGAGTAAGAAGTGTACCAGGAGCAGTAGGAGGAGAAAAGTAGGAGGGGTTGGTGTTTTTTTTTTCCCCCTCAGTTCAGTTCAATCACTCAGTCATGTCCAACTCTTTGTGACCCCATGAATTGCTGCACTCCAGGCCTCCCTGTCCATGACCAACTCCTGGAGTTTACTCAGACTCATGTCCATCGAATAGGTGATGCCATCCAGCCATCTCATCCTCTGTGGTCCCCTTCTCCTCCTGCCCCCAATCCCTCCCAGCATCAGAGTCTTTCCCAATGAGTCAACTCTTTACGTGAGGTGGCCAAAGTACTGAAGTTTCAGCTTTAGCATCAGTCCTTCCAAAGAAATCCCAGGGCTGATCTCCTTTAGGATGGACTGGTTGCATCTCCTTGCAGTCCAAGGGACTCTCAAGAGTCTTCTCCAACACCACAGTTCAAAAGCATCAATTCTTCGGTGCTCAGCTTTCTTCACAGTCCAACTCTCACATCCATACATGACCACTGGAAAAACCATAGCCTCGACTAGACAGACCTTTGTTGGCAAAGTAATGTCTCTGCTTTTTAATATGCTATCTAGGTTTTTTTTCCTAGTCTCTTCATTTATTGCTTTCAAAACTTCAAAGCATTCAGACATTACTTCCTATTTGAAGGGTTGGTGTTTGACGAGAGACACTAGTTTTCTATCACAAGGCAGTGGAAGGGCAGACTGTCCTAAGTTCTCAGAAGGAAGCTCTGCTCTGTTGAGTGCCTGAGGTAGAAAATGCTGCATCTGTTTTTCACACCTATTGGTTTAGCTTCTATACTTTTCAGATGAGATCAAGGGCTTTGAAATTGTTGGAATGGTGGACTTGGGAATATTATAGCTAAGGGAAATTGACATAGCACTCCTAGTGATTTAGCTTGACTCAGAACTACATCAGTTTCCTTGCTGTTTTGTACCAGCAAGTCTTGCTTGTTGGGAAGAGTGGATCATGAAAGTGATCACAACCAAACAGTCTGTCTGATACAACCACAAAAGGTTATTTTGCTTAAGACTATAGGCAAAGACTCTGCCCTGCTCTAGGACACGATTTCTGCTGGTTCTGTTCTTCACTTATTTCATATCCTGTGCTTGATGGGAGTATGTGAAATGCTGCTCTGACACTATTCAATTAGTGTTTGTCTTTATACTAGTGTCCTTGCTTACTGCTCTGTGTCACTTACAGCAGCAGTTTAAGGGGCTCTGCAGGGCTGGAGAAACCATGCTTTCAGGAGGCTTGTGTGCAGTTGCATGACTTAAGGTTGTCAGGAGACAGATCTGTAGGTTTGCTTCTCCACATTCTGATACCATGAGCTAATGGAAACAAGGTTTGGGAGGACTTAGTGTGCTAATGGGCTTTCCAGGTGGCTCAGTGGGTAAAAACCTGCCTGCAATGCCGGAGATGTAGGTTCGATTCCTGGATTGAGATACCCTGGAGGAGGGCACGGCAACCCACTGCACTATTCTTGCCCGGAGAATCCCATGGACAGAGAAGAACATAGGAAAAGACAATTATTAAGAATTTTCTCCTTTGCACAGCTACTGTGGGTTCACTGCTGAAATTCCAGAAAACTAAGCAGGGTGATATAATCAACATATAATCAACATAAGAATTACAGTACTCTACAACAGCATACAGGGATTGCATCTAATGAAATTATGTTTCTCTCAGCCCCATTTTCTGGAATTTTATGATCAGGAACATTTGACAAAGGGCTTAGATAAATCCTCTGAAATTCAAGTATTTGGTTTCTGGGAAAAAAGCAAGTGGCTGTGAGCTTCTTAAATAACACCCATGGTTGTCCCAAACTTCTGAGACGGACTTTGGATCTTCCCCTTTGTCACATGATGACATGTAATGTTTTATCATTAGCTGCCTTTCTTTAGCCTATTTGTTTTATTTAGATGTCAAAATTCATTTAGTCAAGGAACTGTCTTCTTTAGCCAATGGCTAAAAGGGCCAAATATAGACTAGATTGTGCCAAGTTTAGAAGCTGTTTAAAATTCATGGATATGAAATTTCAACTTGAACTCAAAATTTTGGTGTCTGAGTTAATTTATATTTGGCAAAGTATAATTTCCAGGTTTCAAAAATGGCACACCAAGCAGAAGAAGCCTTCTGTGGAAGTGTATTTTAAGGCTTCTTGGATCCTGTAACCTCTTAGGAAAAAAATACACTAATGTTTCAAGAGAAAACCAATCAGAAACACATGGATTAAACTGCCTTCAAAGGAAAGAAAACTGTAAACATTAAGAGGGAATAGGATTTTGAAAAAATATGATGTTTTCAAGATGCAGAAGTTAGGAAGAAAGTGAGTAAAATGTAAACAGATATTAAAAATAGATGTCTTTGTATCTGACCAAAATAAGTAAACTTATTTACCTCCTATTGGCTCTGCTTTATGGATGAAGAAACTGAGACAGTTGCCCTACCCCAGATCACACCCCATGGAGATCAAGACTTTATCCATGAGTTGGTGATGTCACTCACTCTTCTCTCAGAGTGTGGAAAGGACAGAGTGATGTAATGGTTAGCCTGTAAGTCCTAGACATAATGATCTCACATTTGGACAGTTGCTCCCCAGACTGGGGCAAGAGAATCATGCTGGTCATCCAAAAAACCTAAACTGTGGGCTGCACACTCACCATAGTATGCTTTTTATAGCTCTGTGCAGTGCCATTGCACCATAAATGCAATTAATGTGTGCAGACTCAACTACTAGGGTAAGGGAGAGAGGGAGACAAGGAATAAAAAATAATAATTACAAGTTATTTCAGTCACCATTCTACTCAATGAGCATGAGATAAGAGAGAAATCCCTACAGTCTCAGGTGATCTCTAGTCCTATGTAACTGTCTTAGAACATCTTGCTGTATTGAATGTAATTCTAAGTATTAAATGTACAGATATGCATTTTCATATTAAATGCCCCAGTAGTACAAGTAACTACAACTTAGCCAAAGAAATAGTAAATTATTTTCCGAAGTTAATTGTGACAGATTCCCTGGAAAATGGTGCATTTGTTTGTAATGTGACCCTTTTCTAAGAATTTTTCAAGAGAAAATCTGATATTATTCAAATTATTTTCTTATGCCCTGACTTTAGAATTTAGCCACAGCATAAAATGGAATACCACTGTTATCCACCTGCAGAAGCCCAGGAACTGAGTAAAAGAAAATTCAGAGGATTAGGAAATTAAACCTGTGGTGTAGAATTATCAGCTATAATAAAACTGATGTTCAATGGAAAGCATTCAAGAGAAAAAGAAGGAGGGGCTGGTTATATTATAAATATGGCAAGAGCCATGCTTTGCAGAAGCCTGATTTTCTACACTAAAGAAAAGACTAGTAAGTAAAGACTTGCAATGATGGGAAATAATTGAAGGAGAGATATGAGGCATAATTAGAAGCGGAGGGAGGTTGGGAACATGGGCAAGGTTGGTTATCTGTGTCAGATAGGATCAGTGTGAAGGAATATCACGTTGGGTATACACATGACTTCTAAGTATTTGACTTATAATCAGGGCAAGTGGTTACTGGTTCTAATGGAAAATTACAGACCCTAAATCTACTGAAAGTCATTTATGAAAGTGAACAGTCCTTGGTGTAGAAAAAATTCAGAATTTAGTGTCAGATAAAAACCTATGAACCTTTCTTCATTTGCAAAATGGCTATAGTAAAATGCTCAGTCCACTGGCTTGTTAAAAGGCTTAAATGAGACGTGACCAAGTGCCCAGCACAATGCTTGGCAGATGGAATGCAAAAAAAAAAAAAAAAAACTCATCTTTACGTGGGGGGCATTCAGAAAATTTCTAAATGCAGATTGCCTGTTAGATCTTATATAACCTTGTAATAACACTCCATTTCCTGGATATGGAAAGTCAGGGCTGGATATAAAGATTAGGAGTCAAATAGACTTAAACTTGAATCACTTCCATATCTCTAGCTGCTTGATATCTTAAGGCAACATTAATAGCTCAGTATAATTTTGAGTTCTTGTGAGTAGTAAATGAGGTGACAAATACATTGAAAGAAGTTAACATATAGTTTTAACTCAAACTCTTAGTTCCTTTCTTCTCCCTTTTTAAAGTAGCTCAGACAGCCCTGTTGTTGTTGTTCAGTTGCTAAGTCACATCTGACTCTTTGCAAACCCATGACCTGCAGCACACCAGACTTCCCTGTCCTCTTACCTCCCAGTTTGCTCAAATTCAAGTCCATTAAGTTCGTGATGCCATCCAACCATCTTGTCTTCTGTCACCAGCTTCTCCTCTTGACCTCAGTCTTTTCAGCATCAGGGTCTTTTTCAGTGAGTTGGCTTTTTGCATCAGGTGGCCAAAGTATTGGATCCTCAGCTTCAGCAGCAGTCCTTCCAATGAATATTCAGGGTTAATTTCCTTTAGGATTGACTAGTTTGATGTTCTTGCTGTCCAAGAGACTCTCAAGAGTTTCCTTCAGCACCACAGTTCAAAAGCATCATTCTTCAGTGCTCAGCCTTCCTTATGGTCCAACTCTAATGCAGTTTTTTTGTTTGTTTGTCTTTTACTTATTCTTTTTAAAATTTATTTCTTAATTGGAGGAAAATTGCTTTACAATATTGTGTTGATTTCTGCCATACACCAATGCAAATCAGACATGATTATACATATATTACCTCCCCCTTGAGCCTCTCTCCCCTCCCCCATTCCCACCCCTCTAGGTCATCACAGAGTGCCAGGCTGGGCTCCCTGTGTTATACAGCACCTTTAATACAATTTTAGAAAAAATAGTTGAAGATTACTTTTGCCTGTGACATGAAGTTTTGAATTGTATTTTGAACTGCAATGTTATCTCAACTATTCTATTTAGCAGCATGTGAAAATAGTTTTTGAATTTATAACAGGGTCTAAACATCTAGCTGCTGCTGCTGTTAAGTTGCTTCAGTTGTGTCCAACTCTGTGCAATCCCATAGATGGAAGCCAACCAGGCTCCTGCATCCCTGGGATTCTCCAGGCAAGAGTACTGGAGTGGGTTGCCATTTCCTTTTCCAATGCATGAAAGTGAAAAGTGAAAGTGAAGTTGCTCAGCCGTGTCCAACTCTTAGCAACCCCATGGATTTCAGCCTACCAGGCTCCGCTGCCCATGGGATTTTCCAGGCAAGAGTACTGGAGTGGGGTGCCATTGCCTTCTCCGCTAAACATCTAGACTGGAATGCAAAAGTAGGAAGTCAAGAAATGCCTGGAGTAACAGATAAATTTGGCCTTGGAGTACAGAATGAAGCAGGGCAAAGGCTAATAGAGTTTCACCAAAGAACGCACTGGTCATAGCAAACACCCTTTTCCAACAACACAAGAGAAGACTCTACACATGGATATCACCAGATGGCCAACACCAAAATCAGATTGATTATGTTCTTTGAAGCCAAAGATGTAGAAACTCTATATAGTCAGCAAAAACAAGACCTGGAGCTGACTGTGGCTCAGATCATGAACTCCTTATTACCAAATTCAGACTTAAAGAAAGTAGGGAAAACCACTAGACCAAACTAAATCAAATCTCTAATGATTATGCAATATAAGTTAGAAATAGATTTAAGGGACTAGATCTGAGAGTGCCTGATGAACTATGGACAGAGGTTCATGACATTGTACAGGAGACAGGGATCAAGAGACCATCCCCAAGAAAAAGAGATGCAAAAAAGCAAAATGGCTGTCTGAGAAAGGCTTACAAACAGCTGTGAAAAGAAGAGAAGCAAAAAGCAAAGGAGAAAAGGAAAGATATACCCATTTGAATGAAGAATTCCAAAGAATAGCAAAGAAAAATAAGAAAGCCTTCCTCAAGCAACTTAGATGTCCAGCAGTAGACGAATAGATAAGGAAGCTGTGGTACATTTACACAATGGAATATTACTAAGCCATTAAAAAGAATACATTTGAATCAGTTCTAATGAGGTGGATGAAACTGGAGCCTATTATACAGAGTGAAGTAAGCCAGAAAGAAAAACATCAATACAGTATACTAACACATATATGTGCTTCCCTGGTGGCTCAGCTGGTAAAGACTCTGCAATCAGTGCGGGAGACCTGGGTTTGATCTTATATGCAGAGTACATCATGAGAAATGCTGGGCTAGAAGAAGCACAAGCTGGAATCAAGATTGCCAGGAGAAATATCAATAACCTCAGATATGCAGATGACACCACCCTTATGGCAGAAAGTGAAGAGGAACTAAAAAGCCTCTTGATGAAAGTGAAAGTGGAGAGTGAAGAAGTTGGCTTAAAGCTCAACATTCAGAAAACAAAGATCATGGCATCTGGTCCCATCACTTCATGGAAAACGGATGGGGAAACAGTGGAAACAGTGTCAGACTTTATTTTTTTGGGCTCCAAAATCACTGCAGATGGTGACTGCAGCCATGAAATTAAAAGACACTTACTCCTTGGAAGAAAAGTTATGACCAACCTAGATAGCATATTGAAAAGCAGAGACATTACTTTGCCAACAAAGGTCCATCTAGTCAAGGCTATGGTTTTTCCAGTAGTCATGTACGGATGTGAGAGTTCGACTGTGAAGAAAGCTGAGTGCTGAAGAATTGATGCTTTTGAACTGTGGTGTTGGAGAAGACTCTTGAGAGTCCCTTGGACTGCAAGGAGATCCAACCAGTCCATTCTAAAGGAGATCAGCCCTGGGATTTCTTTGGAGGGAATGATGCTAAAGCTGAAACTCCAGTACTTTGGCCACCTCATGCGAAGAGTTGACTCATTGGAGAAGACCCTTATTCTGGGAGGGATTGGGGGCAGGAGGAGAAGGGGACGACAGAGGGTGAGATGGCTGGATGGCATCACTGACTCAATGGACATGAGTCTGAGTGAACTCCGGGAGATGGTGATGGACAGGGTAGCCTGGCCTGCTGCGATTCATGGGGTCGCAAAGAGCCGGACACGACTGAGCAACTGAACTGAACTGAACACATATATATGGAATTTAGAAAGATAGTAACAATAACCCTATATGGGAGACAGCAGAAGAGACACAGACGTATAGAACAGTCTTTTGGACTCTGTGGGAGAGGGCAAGGGTGGGATGATTTGGGAGAATGGCATTGAAATAGGTGTATTATCATATGTGAAATGGATCACCAGTCCAGGTTCGATGCATGATACAGGATGCTCAGGGCTGGTGCACTGGGATGACCCAGAAGGATGGTATGGGGAGGGAGGTGGGAGGGGGGTTCAGGATGGGGAACACATGTACACCTGTGGCTGATTCATGGCAATGTATGGCAAAACCACTACAATATTGTAAAGTAATTAGCCTCCAATTAAAATGAATAAAATTATTAAAAAAAAAAGAAAGCCTTCCTCAGTGATCAGTGCAAAGAAATCAAGGAAAACAATAGAATGGGAAAGACTAGAGAGCTCTTCAAGAGAATTAGAGATACCAAGGTAACATTTCATGCAAAGATGGGCACAATAAAGGACAGAAATGGTATGGATCTAACAGAAACAGAAGATATTAAGAAGAGGTGGCAAGAATACACAGAAGAACTGTATAGAAAAGATCTTCATGACCCAGATAATCATGGTGTGATCATTAGTTAGTACCTTTTTACTAATGATTAGAAAATCCCATTTTATTGCTACACCACAATTTGTTTATGCATTCTCAAGTGATGGACATTTATTTGACTTTGTTCCAGGTTTGGGAAGTTGGTACTAAAAGCTCTGCACATTCATATACAATGTGTGACCTCTATGTGACCATATATTTACATTTCTCTTGAATACCTCAATGTGTAATTGCTAAGTTTTATGGTAAGTGTATGCTTAAATTTATCAGAAACTGTCAAACTGCTTTCCAAAGTGCTTGTCATGTTATTCATCTTCATCACTAGTGTAGAAAACTTTTAGTTGCTCCACCTCCCTCACAATACTTAGTATTGTCAATTTCTTTAATTTTAGCCATTTTTTAGTGTCTAAACATCGTTTGTGTTTCATTGCAATGTATTTTTATTTACCTTTCCCTAAATGACTTCATGGGAAATAGATGGGGAAACAGTGGAAACAGTGGCAGACTTTATTTTTGGGGGCTCCAAAATCACTGCGGATGGTGACTGCAGCCATGAAATTAAAAGACGCTTACTCCTTGGAAGGAAAGTTATGACCAACCTAGATAGCATATTCAAAAGCAGAGACATTACTTTGCCAACAAAGGTCTGTCTAGTCAAGGCTATGGTTTTTCCAGTGGTCATGTATGGATGTGAGAGTTGGACTGTGAAGAAAGCTGAGCGCCAAAGAATTGATGCTTTTAAACTGTGGTGTTGGAGAAGACTCTTGAGAGTCCCTTGGACTGCAAGGAGATCCAACCAGTCCATTCTAAAGGAGACCAGCCCTTGGATTTCTTTGGAAGGAATGATGCTAAAGCTGAAACTCCAGTACTTTGGCCACCTCATGCGAAGAGTTGACTCATTGGAAAAGACTGATGCTGGGAGGGATTGGGGGCAGGAGAAGAAGGGGACAACAGAGGATGAGATGGCTGGATGGCATCACTGACTCGATGGACGTGAGTTTGAGAGAACTCTGGGTGTTGGTGATGGACAGGGAGGCCTGGTGTGCTGCAATTCATGGGATCACAAAGAGCCGGACACGACTGAGCGACTGAACTGAACTGAACTGTGGGAAGATCTCCTGGAGAAGGGAATGGCAATATCTAGTTTTAGTTCTTTTATTTATATCAGTGATTGATTTTGAACTCTTGTATAAGATGAAAGTCAATGAGAACTTTTTAAATAGGGAGGTATAATCACTCCAATGAACTTGTTGAAAAAGTCCTTTTCCAGTTGAATTATTCTGGCATATTTGTCTAATGTCAATTATTAATAGATAGATAGATGGATGGACTTTTCTTGTTCATTGATCTATATGTCATTATGCCAATACCAAGTTGTCTTACTTACTGTAGCTTTACAATAGGTATTGAAATCACATAGTGTGAGTCTTTCAGTTTTGTCTATCCTTTTCAAAATTAGTTTGTCTATTCTGAATTCCTTGAGTCTATATATAAATTTTAGCATTGGCCTCCCAATTTTTACAAAGAAGTCAGTTGATGTTTTGTTTATGAATGCATTGAATCTATAGACAATTTGGAGAAAACAGACATTCTGAAAATACAAAATCTTCTGATCATAAAAATGATACAGCTCTACATTTGTCTTCTTTAATTTGTCTTAGCAACATCTTACAGTTCTCAGTGAATATGACTTTCACGTAGTTTTTAAACTATATTTCTGTTTACTTCATGTTTGATATTACTGTAAATTGTAATTTTAAAATTTCAAATTCTGATAATCTGTGGCAAATATATGGAAATATAATTGACTTTTATGTGTTGATCTAGTATACTATAATCTTGATAAACTCATTTATTTTTTTCTTGTTGTGTTTTTGGAAATTCCTTAGCTTCCCTGGTGGTGCAGATGGTAAGGAATCTGCCTGCAATGTGGGAGACCCAGGTTCAATCCCTGGGTTGGGAAGATCCCCTGGAGGAGGAAATGGCAACCCACTCCAGTATTCCTGCCTGGAGAATCCCGTGGACTGAGGAGCCTGGCAGTCTGTAGTTCATGGAGTTGCAAAGAGTCCAAACGACTGAGGGACTAACCCTTACCTTAGAATTTTCAGCATAGATGAACATGTACTCTGAACAAGAACAGTTTGAATTCTTCCTTTCCAATACCTATTTCTCTTATTCGTTCTTTCATTTATTATTATCTTACCTTATTTCTCTGGCCATGATTTATATCACAATGTTGAATATAAATAATTAAAGCAGGATCCTTGCCTTGTTCTTCATCTTAGAAGGATAGTATTCAATCTTTATCCATTTAGTGTAGTGTTAACTGTAGGTTTATCTATCAGATTGAGAAAGTTGATAAAACTTAAATTTTCATTTTAAGATTCTTAGATGAGAAATTACATCATTGATGATTTCCGAATGTCAAACCCACTTTGAATTATTGAGAGGAGTCAATTGCTAAGTATTTGTTAAAGATTTATATATACACATATACATACATATATATATATATACATACATATATATATATATATATATATATATATATTCATGAGGGATGGGCTTCCCTGATAGCTCAGTTAGTAAAGAATCCACCTGCAATGCAGGAGACCCCAGTTCACTTCCTGGGTCAGGAAGATCTGCTGGAGAAGGGAAAGGCTACTCACTTCAGTATCCTTGGGCTTCTCTTCTGGCTCAGCTGGTAAAGAATCTGCCTGCAAAGTGGGAGACCTGGGTTCGATCCCTAGGTTGGGAAGATCCCCTAGAGAAGGGAAAGGCTACCCCCTCCAGTATTCTGGCCTGGAGAATCTTTAACAAATACTTAGAAAATTGAATTCATCTCAATAATTCAAAGTGGGTTTAACATTTGGTCGCAAAGAGTCACACATGAATGACTTTCACATTCATGAGGGATGGTGTTCTGTTGTTTTCTTGTAAATTCTTTCTTTGGTTTTGGTGTCAAGGCAATGTGGTCTCATCAATGGACTGAAACGTGTTCCTTCCTATTGTATTTTCTAGGATATTTTGAATATAATTTGCATTGTTTCCTAATGTTTTAAATAATTTTCTAGTGAAGCCATCTGTGCAAAGAGTTTTCTTCTTGGAAAGTTTATAAGTTATTAAATCAATTTCTTTAATAGACACAAAGCTTTTCAAATTTGTTTTGTGTTGAGCTTTGGTAGTTTGTATGGTTCAAGGAATTTTTCTTTTTTATCATGTTGTTGAAATTCTTTTCATAAAATTTCTGTACAGTATCTTCTTTTTAAAATTTTAAGATATGTAGGATCTCTAGTGATGTCTTTTCTCTAGTTCCTGACATTTTTAATTTGTATCTTCTCTCTATTCTTCCTTATCAGCTTACTAGAGGTTTATCCATCTCATCAATCTTAGAACTAGCTTTTAATTTCATTTGTTATCTACTTCATTTTGTATTATGTTTCATTGATTTCTGCTTTTCTTTTTAAAAAATTTCATTCTTCCTGCTTACTTTGGGTTTAACCTTCTCCATTTTATCTTGTTTCTTAATGTGAAAGTGTAAGTAATTGACATAATATTTCTTCCTTTCAAGTCAAGGCTTTTGATGCTATAAAACTTATTAACACTGTGTTACACAAGCCTGTTCTGTCTGTCTGGTCTCCATTACTGCCCTGCACTTAGGTTCATCAGTACTTTCTAGATTCCATATATGTGTAATAATACACAATATTTTTTTTTCTCTTTCTGACTTACTTCACTCTGTATAATAGGCTCTAGGTTCACTCACTTCATTAGAACTGATTCAAATGCATTCCATTTTATGGCTGAGTAATATTCCTTTGTATATATGTACCATAGCTTCTTTATCCATTCATGTATCAGTGGGCATCTAGGTTGCTTCCATGTCTTAGCTATTGTAAATAGTGCTGCAGTGAACACTGGGGTACACGTGTCTTTTTCAATTGCAGTTTCCTCAGGATATATCTCCAATAGTGGGATTGTTGGGTCATATGGTAGTTTTATTCCTAGTTTTTGAAGGAATTTCTATACTGTTCTCCATAGTGGCTGTATCAATTTACATTCCCACCAATAGGGCAAGAGGATTCTCTTTTTTCTACACTCTCTCCGGCATTTATTCTTTGTGGATTTTCTAATGATGGCCATTCTGACTAGCTAGGCTTCAATAGTACATGAACCAAGAACTTCCAGATGTACAAGCTGGATTTAGAAAAAAACAGAGGAACCAGAGATCAAATTGCTAACATCTGTTGGATCATAGAAAGAGCAAGAGAATTCCAGAAAAACATCTACTTCTGCTTCATTTACTATGCTAAAGCCTTTGACTATGTGGATCACAACAAACTGTGGAAAATTTTTCAGGAGATGGGAATACCAGACCACTTTATGTGCCTCTTGAGAAACCTGTATGCAGGTCAAGAAGCAACTATTAGGACTGGACATGGAACAATGAACTGGTTCCAAGTTGGGAAAGGACTACGTCAAGGCTGTATATTGTCACCCTGCTTATTTAACTTCTATGCAGAGTACGTCATGCAAAATGCCAGGCTGGATGAAGCACAAGCTGGAATCAAGATTGCCGGGAGAAATATCAATAACCTCAGATAGGCAGATGACACCACCCTTATGGCAGAAAGTGAAGAGGAACTAAAAAGCCTCTTGATGAAAGTGAAAGAGAAGAGTGAAAAAGCTGACTTAAAACTCAATATTCAAAAAACTAATATCATGGCATCTGATCTCATCACTTCATGGTGAATAGATAGGGAAACAATGGAAACAGTGACAGGCTTTATTTTCTTGGGCTCCAAAATCACTGGGTGCTGACTGCAGCCATGAAATCAAAAGATGCTTGCTCTTTTAAGGAAAAGCAATGACAAACCTAGATAGTATATTTTAAAAAAGCAGAAACCTTACTTTGCTGACAAAGGCCTGTGTAATGAAAGCTATGGTTTTTCCAGTGGTCATGTACGGATGTGAGAGTTGGACCATAAAGAAGGCTAAATGCTGAACAATTGATGCTTTTGAGATGTGGTGCTGGAGAAGACTCTTGAGAGTCCCTTGGACTGCAAGGAGATCCAACCAGTCAATGCTAAGGGAAATCAACCCTGAATATTCATTAGAAGGACTGATGCTGAAGCTGAAGCTGAAGCTCCAGTACTTTGGCCACCTGATACAAAGAACTGACTCATTGGAAAAGATCCTGATGCTGGGAAAGATTGAAGGCAAGAGGAGAAGGGGATGTCAGAGGATGAGATGGTTGGATGGCATCACTGACTCAATGGACATGAGTTTGAGCAAACTCCAGGAGATGGTGAAGGACAGGGAAGCCTGGAGTGCTGCAGTCTGTGGGGTGGCAAAGAGTCAGACATGACTGAGCCACTGAACAACAACAACATTCTGACTAGTATGAGGTGGTACCTCATTGTAGTTTTGATTTTCATTTCTCTAACAATGAGTGAAGGTGAGCATCTTCTCATGTGTTTATTAGTCATAAGAGGGTAGGACACATTGAGAGAGTGACATTGAAACATATGTACTACCATATGTGAAATAGGTAACCAGTGGGAATTTGATTTATGACTCAGGGAGCTCAAACCCGGTGCTCTGTGACAACCTAGAGACATGAAATGGGGGTGGGAGGTGGGAGTGTAGGTCAAGAGGGGAGTGGACATATGTATACCTATGGCTGATTCATGTTGATGTATGGCAAAAACCAACACATTATGGTAAAGCAATTATCCTCCAATTAATAATAAACTAAAAAATTGAAATATTAAAAAATACTTTGCTGTGTCTCACAAATTTGGTATGCTGTGTGTGCATTTTTATGACATTCAAATATTTTACAATTTTAATTTCTTCATTGAGCCATGAGTTATTTAGAAATGTATCATTTAATTTTTAAATAATTGAAGGTATTTCATGCACATTTCTTTTATTGACTTTTGATTGTGTCCTGATAAGACAATATACTTTGTATTATTAAGTCCTTTTAAATTTACTGATGCTTGGTTTATGACCCAGAATATGGTCTATTTTGGTAAATCTTCTGTGTGCACTTGAACATAATATATATTGCATCCATTGTTCAATAAACATTACTTTGATTATGTTTTTCAAGTCCTTTATATCCATACTGATTTTCTACTTTTTCTATCAGTTATTAAGTCAGAGTGTTGGTTCTTCAACTGTAAACTTTTTTGTCTCTTTTACCTTTCAATTCTACTAGTTATTGACTTACTATATTTTAAAATTGTTATTAAGTGTATAAACTTTTAAGATTATGTCCTCTTATTAAAGTGATATCTTTTTCATTATGAAATGATCTTCTCTATTCCTGGTAATATTTGCTTTAAAAATCTTGATATTAATATAGCTGTGTCATCTTTTGTTTGATTTGTGGTTATATAGTATATCTCTTTCCATTCTTTTACTTTTGATGTTTTATATTAAAGTGGCTTTATATTAAAGTGGGTTTATTTCCAATATTCTGGGAGGTGGGTCATAGAGGATCCTGCTGTGATGTATGTCGGAGAGTGTTTTGCCTATGTTCTCCTCTAGGAGTTTTATAGTTTCTGGTCTTACATTTAGATCTTTAATCCATTTTGAGTTTATTTTTGTGTATGGTGTTAGAAAGTGTTCTAGTTTCATTCTTTTACAAATGGTTGACTAGTTTTCCCAGCACCACTTGTTAAAGAGATTGTCTTTAATCCATTGTATATTCTTGCCTCCTTTGTCAAAGATAAGGTGTCCATATGTGCGTGGATTTATCTCTGGGCTTTCTATTTTGTTCCATTGATCTATATTTCTGTCTTTGTGCCAGTACCATACTGTCTTGATAACTGTGGCTTTGTAGTAGAGCCTAAAGTCAGGTAGGTTGATTCCTCCAGTTCCATTTTTCTTTCTCAAGATCGCTTTGGCTATTCGAGGTTTTTTGTATTTCCATACAAATTGTGAAATTATTTGTTCTAGCTCTGTGAAGAATACCATTGGTAGCTTGATAGGGATTGCGTTGAATCTATAAATTGCTTTGGGTAGTATACTCATTTTCACTATATTGATTCTTCCAATCCATGAACATGGTATATTTCTCCATCTATTAGTGTCCTCTTTGATTTCTTTCACCAGTGTTTTATAGTTTTCTATATATAGGTCTTTAGTTTCTTTAGGTAGATATACTCCTAAGTATTTTATTCTTTCCATTGCAATGGTGAATGGAATTGTTTCCTTAATTTCTCTTTCTGTTTTCTCATTATTAGTGTATAGGAATGCAAGGGATTTCTGTGTGTTGATTTTATATCCTGCAACTTTACTATAGTCATTGATTAGTTCTAGTAATTTTCTGGTGGAGTCTTTAGGGTTTTCTATGTAGAGGATCATGTCATCTGCAAACAGTGAGAGTGTTACTTCTTCTTTTCCAATTTGGATTCCTTTTATTTCTTTTTCTGCTCTGATTGCTGTGGCCAAAACTTCCAAAACTATGTTGAATAGTAATGGTGAAAGTGGGCACCCTTGTCTTGTTCCTGACTTTAGAGGAAATGCTTTCAATTTTTCACCATTGAGGATAATGTTGGCTGTGGGTTTGTCATATATAGCTTTTATACGAGACAGCAAAAGAGACACTGATGTATAGATCAGTCTTATGGACTCTGTGGGAGAGGGAGAGGGTGGGAAGATTTGGGAGAATGGCATTGAAACACGTACAATATCATGTATGAAAGGAGTCGCCAATCCAGGTTCGATGCATGATACTGGATGCTTGGGGCTGGTGCACTGGGACGACCCAGAGGGATGGTATGGGGAGGGAGGAGGGAGGAGGGTTCAGGATGGGGAACACATGTATGCCTGTGGTGGATTCATTTCAATATTTGGCAAAACTAATACAATATTGTAAAGTTTAAAAATAAAATAAATTTTTAAAAAATAAATAAAGTGGGTTTAATGTAGACAGCTTAAAACTAGGTATTTCTTTTTTACAATCTGAGAATCTGTGCTTTTTGTAGAACACTTACTTTTAATGTGATATTATTATCAATATGATTATGTTTAAATCTGCTGTCTTGCTTCTGCTATTTGCACCATCTTTTTTTGTAAGTTTTCCTTTTTTTTTTTTTTATAAATTGAGTATTTGTATAACTCCATCTCCTTTGTTGGCTTGTTATCTGTGTTTGATATTTTGGCATTGCTTTTTAGTGCTTTATTTAGAGATTTTATATTCCTCCCTTGCTGAACATATTATATCACTTCATATAAAATCTGTATTTCTATTTAACTTTCTCTTGGAAAGTTAAAGTTATAGATACTATTTTTGTCACTGATTGCATTTCTACATATTATAAATCTCATTATTAGTTTTATTATTACTCTGAGTATTTGTCTTTTCAGGAAATTAAAACAATGAGAAAAAATGTCTTTTAAAATTACCTGTATATTTGCTGTTTCCTGATAACTTTCTTTTGTGTTTAGATCCAAATTTCCATCTGGTATCATTTACTTATGCCTGAGATCTTCCTTAGTGACTCTAATAGTGCTGTTCTTCTGGTGGTAACTCATCTCAGCTTGTTTACATTAAAAAATGTCTTCATTCTGTCTTTGATTTTAAAAAATTTTCACTGGGTATAGATTTCCTGATTGATAGTTATTTTTAAAGAAGTCATTACATTCTCTTATTACTTCCATTGCTTCTAATATGAACCCTCCTTTCCGTATTGTCTTTGTTTCTCTGCCTGCATTAAAAATTCTCTTTATTGTGTGTTTTCAAAAATTTGGTTATGATTTGCCTTATTGATAATTTCTTCATGTTTCTTCTGCTTGGGGTTTGTTGACTATTTTGGATGTTTTATTATTTTGTTCAAATTTGAAAAAAATGCCATTTAAAAATTATTTATTTATTTGTTTTGACTGCATTGTGTGTTTGTGGCTACATTTAGGCTTTCTCTAATTGTGGTGAGCAGAGGCTACTCTCTAGCTGCAGTGCTCAGGCTTCTCCTTGTGGTGGCTTCTCCTGTTGCAGAGCAGGTTCTAGGGGGTGCTGGCTTTAATATGTGGCTCACGGGCTCAGTAGTTATGGCACACGGACTCAGATCCCTCATGACTTTTTGGATCTTAGTTCCCACTCCAGGGATTGAACCATGTTCCCTGCATTGGCAGGAGGATTCTTAACCACTGGGCTACTAGAGAAGTCCCTCATTATTTTTAAGAGTATTTTTTTCCTCCCCACCCTAGCTTTCTTTGGAGGCTCCAATTAAACATACTCTAGAATGTATGATATTGATCCATAGACTTATGGATGATCTGTTCATCACTTCAGTCTATTTAATCTCTGTTTCACTGTGGATAGTTTCTATTGCTGTGTCTTCTGGTTCACCAGCTTTTTCTTCTACAAGTCTAATATGATGTTACTTATTCTATTCATATATTGTATTTTTCATGTTCAGTTCAGTTCAGTTCAGTTGCTCAGTCATGTCCGACTCTTTGAAACCCCATGAATCGCAGCACGCCAGGCCTCCCTCTCCATCACCATCTCCCGGAGTTCACTCAAACTCACGTCCATCGAGTCGGTGATGCCATCCAACCATCTCATCCTCTGTCATCCCCTTCTCCTCCTGCTCCCAATCCCTCCCAGCATCAGAGTCTTTTCCAAAGAGTCAATATTAATTTGGGGCTTTTTTATATCTTTCATTACTCTGTTTAAAAACCCTTATATGACTGTTCTATCATCTGTGTCATTTCTGGGTCTATTTCTATTGATTTTTCTTTCTCCTGGTGTGGATCATATTTTCTAGCTTCTTTATATGATTGATAATTTCTGGTTCGATGAAAAAATTCTAAATTTCACACTGTTAGATGCTTATTTTTTGTATTCTTTTAAATATCATTGGGATTTATTTGGAATCCAATTATTTAGAATCAGTTTGATTGTCTTTAAACTTGGTTTTTAAATTTGTCAAGCCAGGTCCAGAAAAGTTATTAATTTATAAATTTGGCTTCATCACTAAAGAAATACCCTGCTGAGGAACACATCCATGCTCTGTATGTTAGGAGATATTTTCATTCAGGGTGGTAGGAGTGAAAATGAGATAACTGGTTTTCAAGAGTTTTTTTGAAAACTCTTCTTGGGCTCAAGAGTCTTCTCATTTTTTTCCAGTAATACTTCTGAGGTATTCAGGCAAAAAAAAAAAGTCTGATTTTGAATGAAGTAACAACCTTAAGTTTAGGATTAATCTATAAAATAATTGACTTGTACTTTTAAAAGTGCTGAGGTTGTGAAATATGCAGAAAAACTATGGAACTTAACTTTTTCCATATTAAAAGAAACAAGACAACAAAATGCAATGAATGATCCTGTATTGGATATTGGACTGAGGGAAAAAAGATCTAATGGATATTGGAGCAATTGCAAAATTTGATTATTATGTGTGGGCTAGATAATATTAATATGACAGTTTTATCTATTTTTATGCTTGTACTGTAGTTGAGTAAATCAGTGTTCTTAGGAAATGCACGCTGAAGTATTTAGCGGTAGAGGTATGCGACGTTCTTTCAAAGGGCTTAAGACATTAGGCACATTCACCTGGACGTGCACACAGACACGAGGAGCACAAGCAAGCAAATGATAAAGCAAACTGAAGGAAGTGTAAGTGGTTGTTGAATCTGGGTAATAGATATGTAGGAATTGCTTGTATCATCCTTGTAAATTTACTGAAAGCTGAAATTATGTGAAGAAAAAGATTACTAAAAGTGAATTGGCTGAAGCACACAGGATTGAGTTTCTTTTTCTTGCTAAGTGTACGTTGGTTAACCTCTTGGGAGAGTTGATGGGCTTAATCTAAACGTAGGGAAAATGGAATGATTTATTATACTCTCCTGAAACCTCCCCCTTTCTGAATCAAATTTAAGTTACAGACCAGAAGCTCTCTGATGCCAGGACTGATATGATAGTAGCTTATCTTTGTCAGTCAAGGAGACGGTCTGCTACATGCCTTCATGTCATTCCCCATTACCAGCAGCATGAAATTGATCCCGAAAAAGATGACATTAGAAATTGCCGCTCTTTCTTCCTAGAGTCATTCATCATGAGCTTTACTAGCAAAGTGTTCCCAAATTCTTAGTGTAGCCTCATGAAACCAGAGCTGACTTCTTGCTAAATTCCAATATTAGTCACAGTTCTGTGGTCACGGTCTTTTTGGATTTTTTGGTTTTGTTTGTTTTTTTGTTTGTTTAATAAAAAATTTCTCATGGCTCTAACAGTTTATTTTGGGTGGAGACTTGCGGCCAAGGGAGAAGAAGAAGGGAGGATTGTTTGCTATCCTCCATTTCAGGTGACCATGGAAAGCACTAGAGGGGAAACAAATCTCCCCGAAATTGGTAGCAGTTTTCAAACTTGGTCAAGTGGGAATAATGTGGCCAGTGTTATAAGTGAGTGGATACTTCTCAGAGAAGATGGGAACATGGGGGCAGGGAAGACCATATGAAAGGTGAAACAACGCACCGTGAGTCACTCACAGCTTCACTCACCTAGTCCTGCTTACAGATAGCCCCAGAGTCCCTTTTGTCTTTGCTTGTTAACAGAGAAGAATGTATCTGATCTCCATGTCTTGTCCAGATGATTAATGGAGATGCTACTGCAGGGATAAATGCTGCTTATTTCTGTGCATCTTTGGCATCAAGTAGCACCTGCTCAGTTACCAAGGAGTTTTATCTTACAATCAGTAAATAAAGCTGAGGTGAAGTGAGTCAGCGTCCTGGACTCATGGCAGTGTTTAACAAAGCAGGAAACTGAGCTGCAAAAAGGATGCTTGATTTCTTTGATCAGCTTAAACATTGCCTTGGTTAGAATCACAGATTGTTACAACCTGCAGATCATGCCATGAACATTGTCATCCCTAACATGTAAACCACTAATTAGTTCCAGATGAATTGATAGAGTAACTATTCATAGAGCTGGTCCTAAATAAATGTATGCTCTCACACTTTGCCCCCATGTCCTTGGCGGGACTCTTGTGTCACTTATTCCTTCTTCTTAGATTTAGTCTTGTTATAAGACATAACCTGAGATTTAAAATTGAGCTCTGGAAAGATTTATTTAAGACTGAAGATTTAAAGGGAAGTGGTCAAGCATTGACCTAGGTGATTTTAAATAATTTAAAATCTCTTGTCAGTCTGCAAACCTCCTATAAGCGTTATTACTCCTATTTTAGAAATGAGGAATCTGAGGTAGATATTGAAAAGATAAGGAGTTTGACCATGGGCAAACAGGTAATCACTGATTCAATGAACATGAACTTGGGCGAATTTTGGGAGATAGTGGAGGACAGGGAGGCCTGGCAAGCTGCAGTCCAGGGGAATTGCAAAGAGTCAGATATGACTTAGTGACTGAACAACAAGAAGAAGCAGTTAATATATGGAAGAAGTAGGACACAAGCCCAGTTCTTTGTGTTTCCAAGAGTTGCCAAGGGTACTGGCTTGTGAACTTGCAAATTTCCCATCCTTCCCATAAAACACTGCCCCCCAATTCTGTCTCTCCTTTGTTCAGCAAATATATCTTAAATATTCTACATGCTAGGTAGAGTACTACCACTACCTAGGTAGGTACTAGGTCGGGTGTTGGGGATTTGGAAGAATTTGTAAGTTTTATGAAAGGAAAAAATGTATGATGATAGAAAATACTCGTATAGGATAGTGGGGTTTTCTCTAATTTAGTTAAAGATGAACTTCTGAGTTGGTGACTTAGAGACCTGAGACTTCAAGGTTGGGAAGAAGGAAGCCATGCAAAGCCCTGAGCTGTGAGCATTCCAGGCCAAGGACAAGCAAAGGCAAATGCCTTGAAGCTGGAAAGGGGGGAATCTGTTCAGGGAACTGATACAAGACCAGCAGGATAAGCATGGAGAAAGGGAGTGATAAATGTGTGCTGGCATTTGAGAGTGAGGCTGAGCAATGTTATGGAAGTCCTTACAGGATGTCGTTGCACTCCAGGAGCATGAGGCCGGAGTCACATAACATGGCACCAGAAGCTCCAGTGGGTGCCAAGGTTCAGCTTTTTATTGCCAGTCAATCTTCTGTACTGCCTTAAGTTGGTTTTGACTTTTTGCTGCAGCCTCTCTTGCTGATTTTAAGGACAAATGACTGTTAGTTGAGTAGAGAGATCCTAAGATAATCACCATGCTACTTTCTTTAAAATATCTACCACCAAGGAAAATTTGTATCAAATGTTTCTGTAACTCCTGATTTTGTTTTAGTTCCTGAACAGCCCATCATGGTGACACAAGGCTGAGAAGATGAGCATTTCAGCAGGTTGCTATCTCCAATCCCACCTAGTTCTTTGTACCTCAGCAAGTTCAGTTAAGTTTTAAAAGCTTTGTCATATAGACCATGGGGATTTCAGATCGTCATGCATTTTCCTGTGTTTTGTATATTTATTGTTCTTCCTGGAATACTATCTTCTGTACTTTGCCTTTTGGCATCCATGAAAACTGTTTCTTATCAACTTTTTTTGTAAGACTCACTTTATCTGAGAAAGAATTACACCATCTAATTCTGTTCTTTGAATATACCTCTATTATTTCCCTTAACAAATTTTAACTCTTCACACACATGGTTCATGTCCTCTGATAAATAACGTCTGAGCTCATCTGAGGCTGCTGACCTTGTCTCGTTCATCCTTGCCCCTCTAGCACTTCACTCAGTATCCAGCACAAAATAAACTCAATAAATGCTAAATGAAATGAGTGCTTAGTGAAAGTTCATGCTCTGCCATTAACTCGGAATTTGATGCATGGTCTTAGGTGACTCATCTACTTTTCTCAGGGGCCTCAGTAAGTTATCTCATTTATAATGCTGCATTTGAGTGGATTATATAATTTGTAATATTAGTAGTATTGAGTACTTACCCTGATTGAGTACTTCCGCTGTGCACCCTCTTTGTTAGGTGCTGTATATGCATTATCTCAATGGATCCCTACGTCAGCTTCATGAGGTAGCTGTCACTGTCATTCTCATTTGACAGATAGGAAGCTGAGATCCAGGGATCAAAAGTGATTTGTGCAAAATTGCACAGGATAGTGGAATTTGGAACAGATTGGAACTGAGTTTGTTGGATTCCATAGCCCATGCCCCAAGTATCTGCTGCATCATTTTCAGTTCTCTAAACTAGTGAGTAAAGCACCCTGATGACAACATTTCTGCATTCTTTTTTTTTCTGATGTTGGCAACGCTCAAACCACTGTAGTGATAATTTTGTTTGTCTGTCTGTCTACCAAGAAAGGTGAGAAAGCAGAGTCTCTCTTAGGCTCACAGTTGTGAGTCATTAATAGGTTATTCTGAAAATTGATTCTGAAGTGAGCTTTTGAGGAAGGCTGCATTCCTTTGCCAGGACTGGTCCATCTGCTAAGAGAATGATGAAAGACTAGCACCACACAGGGAAGGCGAGATGATCTGAGACCCCAGGAAACAGGGTTCTGGGGGTAGTGAGAGCAGTAGGTGGAATTGAAGAGTGAGGGTAGAGGGCTTTCAGCAATGTAATCAGCTTTAAATGCAGAGTTTGAAACAAAAAAGAATTCAACACTGGAGCTTGATTATATTTAACCAGTGGGTATTTAATATCATGCCTCTACATTTTAATTCTGGGAAGAAACATGGCTCAAGTTACAAATCTCACAGAAATGACTAGGGAGGCCTGGGACACGAGACACCCAGGTGGGAGGCGTCTGTCACCAGAATACAGCCAAACCAGTCAGCACCTGGCCTGAGTCATGGCTGTCGGTCTGCCTTGATGGGTTCTGTCTATTCAGCCACCTTAGGGAGGACAGATGTCATGGAGTGGGGAGGAGTAACATGGTGTCATGGGGATGTAGTTTAGTAACATATCAATGGCATAGGGTCCCATCTTAGGACTGAGGGGCAGCTGTAATTCCCATCTTAGGACTGAGGGGCAGCTGAGCCTTACAGGGTGGAGAGGTGGACAAGGAAGACCCAATAATTCATGTGTGAATGAGTGGAGAGACTACTGTGTCTTCTAACTCCTGGCCAAGCACAGAATGACCCACACTGCTCTGAAGGTTAGACACCAAACTAAAGATCTAGTTAGAAGAATTGACTGAAGCCTGGGTGGTCTCCCTGCCTATTCCCTGCATTCTTTCTTACATCCTCCCAGGCTGCCCACAGGTCATTGCAAAAGCTCATCCTTACTTGATTCTTGAAGGTCTGCTTTTGGTGGTGTTGATTGTTTTGAGTCAAGGTTACCTATAATTTTCTGATTTACTAAAGAACTTTCACACATGCTCTCTCGTGGCAATCCTGAGACAGTTGTTGTTTTCTGTTCCCACTTCATGTATGAGGAAAACGAAGCTCAAAGAAACTCGATGACATACCCAAGATCACAGGTGAACAACCACTATTTTTAGGAAAGAATGAAAATTGTTTAAATCTTTAGGTTTTCTTTTTTTTTCAGTGTGGCCAATATTGACCTTTAGAGTTCCTTCCTGAGCAAAGGTTGTGCCATACTCTGCTGAACTGACCCTGTCCCCCTGCCCTGCTTCTATCAGAAAGTATTAACTGGCTATCCAAGCCTCAGAGATTTTTCTATGAAATTTAGTATGTGAGAGCTCTAAGTTCATAAACTGCTGATAATTTCTCCCCCCAAAAGAACATTTTTATTAGAATGACCATAAAATTTCTTGTCCAGTTTGGCACATATTTGAAATTAAAATGAGCAACAAGAATAATTTAAATGATATGATTTTGAAATATTGACTAGGTGAAACAGTAATACAAAGTTCTTAAAGTAAAAATAACACATACCAATTAAGATAAACCAAATCTTTTAAAATGTATGTTGATTGTAGGAATACTAAAAATAACATGCAAAATAATTATTCTTGGTATTTATTCACACACTTTATAAGCAATTTCTTAGCCAAATGTTTCTAATTTTGTCACTGTCACTCATATTTCCCCGAAAGAAAATAGTTTTGTTTACTTATCTTTTTTTTAATAATCGATAAGAACTGTTTATTACTGACTCTTTCAAAATGGCAGTCCATATTCATGGCCTGTATCTGTGCTTTTATTCTTTTGTTAGAGGATTTCTTCTTAATCTGTTCCTGTGAGCTCCTCCTATGTAGGAATGATTGTATATAGAAACTGCCATGTTTTGCAAATATTTTCCAAACATAGTTAAGAAAATAGTTTTAATATGGCCATATTATAATTTTTAAAGAGCTCGAAGACTTCTTCACAGCATCATTTTATAGTTACTAACTTTGAAAAATGTTTTTTGACACAGAAGAAAGTTATTTTCTCATAGACATAAAATCCTCAGTGAGAGGTTGTATTCCATGCAGTCATTCAAAGACTCAAGCTAATGAAGGCTAGGGAGTTGAGCTTGTCTCTTTCTTCTGTCCTCCTTGGTCCTGCCTGTTGTAATGGGACAATTGGAGTCAAGTCCTGCTTTTACCGATTTTTCCTTCAAATATTTGAGGACAACTCTCCAACTTCTCCTGAGGTTTATCTTTCCAGACTAAACTGTTGCATCTCATTCAGTCATTCCTCATTTTGACATGGCTTGCAGTTCTTTACCTTATAACACACAGTCCTTTAAAGGCACTCTCCTTTTGACTTTTGATACATTTGAAAAGAGATGAGAAGGACAGATGAGAGAAACAAAGCTCAGTGAGACTATTGCTTTCTGTGTGCTTATGCAGCGTTTTTCACTCCTATCAGATTGTAAGCTGTGAGACGGCCAGAACTGCCTGTCTTGTTCATTTTATTGTCCTCAGCCCCTTACATAGTGCCTGGAATCATAGATTTCCAATACACAATTATTCAGTCATTAAATAGGTAACTACTTATGTCACTGTCTGTTCATTGGCTAGCTACTGATCAGGGCTGGGAACCAAATTTCGAATCACCTGGTTCTGTTGAGATTTTTCAGCGTTCTGTTTTCTTTTTCTTTTCTTTTTCCCATCTTTCTTGTTAATCTCCCTGCTTCCTACCCGCTTTCCCTCCCTCCCTTCCTTTTTCCTCTCCCTCTTGCCATTGTTTTTCCCTGTCTCTCTCTTGAATTCCTTCTGATCTTTGGAGATATATAGAGACTTTAAAAATACAAACTAATGAACTCATGAGAGCATGTGAGTTTAAATGCTACCCATACAATTGCAGGAAAATACTGTCCTCTGGGCTTCACATGATTTTTCACCTGAGATGAATTCCAATATGTGTAAAGACTCGAACTAGGATAGAGGTGCTTTACCCTTTAATTCCTAGGTTGCTGTGGAGCTGTTTCCCTTGGTGAGTGGGTATATGCTTGTGCACGTGTTAGCATGTGTGTGGTGAGTAATATATGAATTAAGTGTGACTTTATGGGGTACAGAGTGAGACCTGCGCCTGGGATCCAGACTACTCATCTCTACAGAGCAAGGGTTACCAAACACCGGTTTGTGGGGCCAGCAACAAAACAATTACCTGATGCAACTGTAGATTCTGGGGCCCCCATCTTATACCTCCAGAATTCAAACGCTCATGGGTTTAGGAATTTTTATTCTTAACAAGCAGTTCTGGTAATTCTTCTCTACAAGCTGGAGAGAAGACTGGATGTTTGCTCTTTTGTCCAGGATGTTAACTAGGGAAAATCAGCCCTAAAAGGAATTTGTTGATGTAGAGAGAGGTGCTTGAAGTGAGAAGTAGGTTTGCAAAAATATCAGGTGACAGATTTCTACAATGAAAGGGCACAAAGGAATGAATTAGAAGTATTTCAGAGGTCTAAGGCCATTTAACTGGGGGCAAATGGCAATGCTTATCCAAATGACTGGCACCTGGAAGCATCTGCATACTGCACAGTAAAACAATTCACGTTAATATGACAAGTAGACATTTAAAATCTGAGCAGTTAAAAAATGTACGCAGGTACCTCTCTTTTTAAAATAGAGTCATTAAAAGGAGTGATGAATTAATTAGCATAGAAAGAGGTCCACAACTTTAAATGTGAAGGGTCTGCTAAGATTTTAAAACTTTGGAGAAACGGGAAGAGAAACTAAGACAACTTTGTTAGAGACTGCCTTTTCTGGGAGAGAAGAGGCCTCGGGATTGGGAGGCTAACAGCAGTCTTCTGTGATGTCTCCTGTGTTGTATTTATTGACTCCTGTGGTGGGTCCAGAGATGTTTGCTTTATGATAATCCATCTAGATCCATGTTTGTGTTGTCTGCACCTTCCTAATTGTGTGTTATCTTTCTCAAAAATTACTTTAAAGGCATTGCTACAAAAATAGCCAAGTGTTGAAGTTTGCACAGCAACATTTTAATCCTTCAGTTGTCTGGAAAAATTTCTTTAGGATGAATGCCCCAGTCTAGCTTTTTATTAATTCCTGGAACAGAAACTTTAAATGTTTACATTTGTTCATAATTCATAGGATTAGGTTTTATTTTAAGCACTTGGCATTAGGAATCTCTTGAAAATAATTTACTGGTTTAATAAAAGGTACTTACACTCTAGAACTGAACCAAGATTCTTTGGCTTATAACCAGTCCTTGGGTTTTCGATCACTCTGTTTGGTTTTTCATTAAAATTAATTTCTCCCATTGTATTTTTTTAATGTTCCACTTTAGTTCTAAAAGTTTATAGGTCCATAGCACTGTGTGCTTTACAAGCAGCTTTATCTGCATGCTTTGATTTGATTTGGTATATAGAGTATTTCTCTAAGGCAGTAGAGAAATCATCACTAATCTCTCCTGACCCAAGACTGCATCTGTGAAGCAAGTGGGATTAATTTAGCTATTGTCTGTCATATGGCTAATGATGGGTGGGATTGGGAATCAAGCCCAGATCTTATGAATGTAAATGCAGTGCTTTATCCATTACGTGGATGATTATTTAAAAAAAAAAAAAAGGCAAATATTATCCAAATTAATTTGCTCTCTACTTTTGTGGCTCATGATTTTATTTTTTGGATTAGGGCCCTTGGTGGAGTAAGTTTCCCCAGCTTTGGAAACAAGAGAGCCCAGTTGTCATTATTTAGTTCTACTTTATAAATAAACAAATAATTGCTTAATGAAAACAAAAATTCCATTCAGTTATAATTTACATACTGATAAGTGTACATTGGCATGCTGCTCAATTGATTTTTTTTAAATTTTATTTTATTTTTAAACTTTACAATATTGTATTAGTTTTGTCAAATATCGAAATGAATCCACCACAGGTATACCTGTGTTCCCCATCCTGAACCCTCCTCCCTCCTCCCTCCCCATACCCTCCCTCTGGGTCGTCCCAGTGCACCAGCCCCAAGCATCCAGTATCGTGCATCGAACCTGGACTGGCGACTCGTTTCAATGCCATTCTCCCAAATCTCCCCATGCTCTCCCTCTCCCACAGAGTCCATAAGACTGATCTATACATCAGTGTCTCTTTTGCTGTCTCGTACACAGGGTTATTGTTACCATCTTTCTAAATTCCATATATATGCGTTAGTATACTGTATTGGTGTTTTTCTTTCTGGCTTACTTCACTCTGTATAATAGATTCCAGTTTCATCCATCTCATTAGAACTGATTCAAATGTATTCTTTTTAATGGCTGAGTAATACTCCATTGTGTATATGTACCACAGCTTTCTTATCCATTCATCTGCTGATGGACATCTAGGTTGCTTCCATGTCCTGGCTATTATAAACAGTGCTGCGATGAACATTGGGGTACACATGTCTCTTTCCCTTCTGGTTTCCTCAGTGTGTATGCCCAGCAGTGGGATTGCTGGATCATAAGGCAGTTCTATTTCCAGTTTTTTAAGGAATCTCTACACTGTTCTCCATAGTGGCTGTACTAGTTTGCATTCCCACCAACAGTGTAAGAGAGTTCCCTTTTCTCCACACCCTCTCCAGCATTTATTGCTAGTAGACTTTTGGATCGCAGCCATTCTGACTGGCATGAAATGGTACCTCATAGTGGTTTTGATTTGCATTTCTCTGATAATGAGTGTTGTTGAGCATCTTTTCATGTGTTTGTTAGCCATCTGTATGTCAATTGATTTTTACAAGCTGTACACAACCTTGCAACAAGCACACAGATCAAGAAAGACAGTGTTTACCAACACCCCAGAAATTTCCCTCATGTCTGTTTCCAATCAGTATCCACACCCTAAGGTTAATCACTGTCACGACTTTTAACCCTATGGATCAGTATTGTCTGTTTTTGTACTTTATATGAATATAGTCATACAGGCTGCATTTTTTTGTGTCTGTCTTCCCTTGCTCAGCGTTATGTATGTGAGATTCACCCACATTGCTATTTGTACTTGTAGAATATTTATTCTCTTTGCTGTCCAGTGTGACTTTATCATAATTTGTCTGTCGACTTGTTGTTACGTCGCTCAGTCATGTATAATTCTTTGCAACCCCATGCAACTGCAGCATGCCAAGTTTCCCTGTCCTTCACCATCTCCTGGAGTTTGCTCAAACTCATGTCCATTGAGTCGGTGATGCCATCCAACCATCTCATCCTCTGTCGTCCCCTTCTCCTCCTGCCTTCAATCTTTCCCAGCATCAGGGTCTTTTCCAACAATTCAGCCCTTCACATCAGTTGGCCAAAGTACCAGAGCTTCAGCTTCAGCATTAGTCCTTCCAGTGAACAGCAAGGGCTGCTTTCCTTTAGGATTGACTGGTTTGATTTCCTTGCAGTCCAAGGGGCTCTCAGAGTCTCCTCCAGCACCATAGTTTGAAGGCATCAATTCTTCAGCGCTCAGCCTTTTTTATTGTCCAGCTTTCATATCCGTACATGACTATTGGAAAAATCATAGCTTTGACTATACTGACCTTTGTAGGCAAAGTGATATCTCTGCTTTTTAATATGCTGTCTAGGTTGGTCATAGCTTTTCTTCCAAGGAGCAAGCATCTTTTAATTTCATGGCCACAGTCACCATCCACAGTGATTTTGGAGCCCAAGAAAATCAAGCCTGTCACTTTTTCCATTGTTTCCCTATCCATGCGCTATGAAGTGATAGGGCCAGGTGCCATGATCTATGTTTTCTGAATGTTAAATCAGCTTTTTCACTCTCCTCTTTCACCTTCACCAAGAGGCTTTTTAGTTCCTCTTTGCTATCTGCTGTAAGAGTGGTGTCATCTGCATATCTGAGGTTACTGATATTTCTCCTGGCAATCTTGATTCCAGCAGTGCTTCATCCAGCCTGACACTTTGCACAATGTACTCTGCTTGTAAGTTAAGTAAGCAGGGTGACAATATACAGCCTTGATGTTCTCCTCTTCCAATTTGGAAACAGTCTGTTGTTCCATGTCTGGTTATAACTGTTGCTTTTTGACCTGCATACAGATTTCTCAGGAGGCAGGTAAGGTGGTTTGGTATTCCCATCTCTTTAAGCATTTTCCATGGTTTGCTGTGGTCTATACAGTCAAAGGCTTTAGGATAGTCAGTGAAGCAGAAGTAGATGTTTTTCTGTAATTTTCTTGCTTTTTCTATGATCCAACAGATGTTGGCAACTTGATCTCTGGTTCCTCTACCTTTTCTAAGTTCAGCTTGTACATTTGGAAGTTCTCAGTTCACATACTGTTGAAGCCTAACTTGGAGAATTTTGAGCAATACTTGCTAGTGTGTGAAATGAGTGCAATTGTGTGGTAGTTTGAACGTTGTTTGGCATAGTCTTTCAACTAGTGATGAGCATTTGGTTGGTTTTCATGTGGAGGTTAGTACCTCTAGAGTACAATGATCATTCTAGTCCAGGTCTTTTGGTGAGAAGATGTACGCATTTCTATTGGGTGCACATTTACAAGTGGGATTACTAGGTCCTAGCTTATGTCTGAATGTGTTCTTATTTAACAGATACTGGTGAAAAATGGACACTCCTACACACCCCATCATAGCCAGGTTGGGAGAAGGAGAGGAAGACAACAGCTATCTGGATTAAGATAATCAGATTCTCTCTTAGGAGACTGGACCATAGACCTGGTGGAAAGTCACTAGTGGGTTTAAGGGATTCTAGAAGTAGACATGAAGAGTCAATGAGCCAGGTTCGCAGCAGAATACTAGCTTCCAAAATCAAGGTACCAGGGCTGCCCAGACTTCAGACTTTTCTCCTAGTTCCACTCCTGACAACTGCAGAGATGCTTCATTTTCTATATTGATGTCCAGGAGGTGGTATCTTTACAGCAAACCCCAGCAGTTTAATTTACCTAGATTGCCTGCACTTCCATACTTTCAACTAATATATTGTTGGTGTTAAAACAGTTAAAACCCATTTGTTGGATATTGGGGTTCTATATGGTTCCTAATCACATTTTGGTACTGGGAAATTTAAAAAGAATCAGTCAATGTTCCTTTGACAAATACCATGACTGAAGTAAGTGCAAAGAACACTGCAAACAAAATAAGGAAGTGACCAGGTCTATCAGGGATGAATATACTGTGAGATTAATGATGCTTAAGAGTCAGGGTATCTCACTTGTTTAAAACCTGTCCTAAGAGTACTCATCATGTTTCTGTAGAGCTTTTCATGCACAGGTAGAGTATTTCAACTGAAATTTAGTGATTGTTTATCTTATTTTATTTTTAAAGAGTCTCCCTCCCTGCACTGGTTTATCCTGTGGGCTCTGCAACACCTGGATCTTCCCCATTATGGGGAGTGTAGAAAAGACTTCAAAGAGGAGGAGCCCTTGAGTTGAGTCTTGAAGCACAAAGAGGGTTTTCTCAGATGCTTAAGGGCTGGTAGGCTGGGCCAGGCCATGAAGATAGTGTGTGTCAAGGCACAAGTCATGACTGTGTGAAACCAATGTGATTTTTTGAAGACAAGTAATAGTTTGATGCTAGAGCTAAGTGGACAATGGCAGGTTGTGGGTAGCACTGTGATGAATAAGGAATCTGAGAAGGTGGCCAAGGACCAGTCAGGGAGACCCATGTATGCCATGATTAAGATCTTGTGTTTGGTTATCCGGTTGCTGGGAGCTAGGGGACAGTTGTCATGACTGAGTGCTGTAAGGCTTTTGTAGATATGCTCCCAGTCATAAGAACACTCAACAGGATCAGGAGTTTTTGCAAATCCTATATCTCTAATTTTGAAGATAAGAGTACTTGGCAAAGGAGAGAGAAGGAAGCAACAGTCTGTATACTTGGAGAGAAAAATGATATGGATGGATGAGGAAAAAACAAAAATTGAAATAGTGTACAAATGCACTTTTAAAAATCATTGAAACCAGTTTCCAAGATGTTAAGGAGCAAGATTAGAAGGGAGGTAGAGAAGAAGGCCAATACGTGTAGCAGTTACCATTTAAAGCATCCTTTGCCATAGTGGGTCTCCTCTGAGGAAAAGACAGGACACAGTCCAGCAGAAATTACAGCAAGTGGTTGGAATTTCCCCAGCACCCTCCACACGTGTTTCTGTAAGTGTATGTGCATTAAGAGCTGCTTAGTGTAGGTCAGGGCATGAGGCCCAACATGACAAGAAGGACCTCTTCTCACATGCTCATGTTCTTATGAGCTATGACTCCCCAGCCACTGCTACCACACTCTTGAACGAAATGCAATATAACCCATAGCCAGTCAGCTCTGGGATTTCAGACCTGGCTGTGCATGCCTGTAACCCAGTGTCTTGGCTGCAGTTACCCTGTCACCCCAGCTCCATAATTCTTATCTTGGCATGAGAAACTTGTAAATTGTATTTGGGGCTAAGACTTCAGAAGCAATAAGTTAAATCCTAGAAATAAGTGTGCAGCATATAGGAGAAATAGGCCTGCAGCATTGTACATGTATTGAAGGAGAAGAGAGTCTCAGAGGATGAGATGGCTGGATGGCATCACCAATACAATGGACATGAACTTGGGCAAACTTTGGGAGATCGTGAGGGATAAGAAGGCCTGGCATGCTGCAGTCCATGGGGTCACAAAGAATTGGACACGACTGGGCAACTGAACTTGACTGATTGTACCTGTGTTTCCATGAAGCTGTTGGATCAAGCAGACACCAAGTAGGTGGTTGCCCCAAATGCGTCCACTGGTATAGTTCACATATTAGGGAGGAACTTCTTGGGCTGCATGAGTGAATACCCATGGAAGCACAGCAAAGATCATGACCTAAATCCCACACATAGAGAAGAGTTCTCCTTCATGGTGCTCTATGCTTAGTATGAGAAAATGTGCATTCAGTTTTGTTGCTAATGAAGCCCCCTCCAAATGGGAATAGTTGCTCTCTATTTCCTGTATCTGAAACCAGCTAACACCAGCTAGTCCGGGCAAAGAGATCCCAACAGATGGGGAGGAATTGTAGCCTTATTGTCTTTGCCTCCATTCTCTCCTCCATGATCTTACAGTATCAACCTTGTGTATTTATTCCATGTATTTTTCTACAATAAAAGAGATGGGGTCAAGAATAAGGTGTGATCCAACTGAAGTTTGCATTAGCTCAATGAATCAAACATTTCTTGGGCTTCTTGCAAGGCTATTATAAAGCCACTGAAAGATTTTCTATCCCACTTTAGAAGTAGTGATGTATTTTATTTTCCCGGCCTCTGAAATCACTGTGGACGGTGACTGCAGCCATGAAATTAAAAGATATTTGCTCCTTGGAAGAAAAGCTATGACAAACCTAGGCAGAATATTAAAAAGCAAAGAGACCAGTTTGTCAACAAAGGTCCATATAGCCAAAGCTATGTTTTTTCCAGTAGTCATGTTACTGATGTGAGAGTTGAACCATAAAGAAGGCTGCGCATGGAAGAATTGATGCTTTCAAACTGTGGTGCTAGAGAAGACTCTTGAGAGTCCCTTGGATAGGAAGGAGATAAAATCAGTCAATCCTAGAGGAAATCAACCTTGAATGTTCATTGGAAGGACTGACACTGAAGCTCCACTACTTTGGCCACCTGATGCGAAGAGCTGACTCATTGGAAAAGACCTTGATGCTGGGGAAGATTGAAGGCAAAAGGAAAAGAGGGGGATGGATGACAAGATGGTTAGACAGCATCACTGACTCAGTGGACATGAATTTGAGCAAACTCTAGGAGATAGTGAGAGGCAGGGAGGCCTGGTGTGCCACAGTCAATGGGGTCACAAAGAGTTGGACATGACTGAGCAACTGAACAACAGCATCCCACTTGTCAGGGCAGGGAAGCCAACTTACTGCTTGTAAGCTAGGGGATGTAGACTAATTTTTCTCTCTGGTGTCTTTCTTGGATTCTTTAATTCAATGCCAGTAATCACTCTCCAAGCCCATGATCCAACTTGTTTCTACCAGGACAAGAAAACCAAGGATGAAGCCAAGATATTAAATGTGATTAAGATTTTTATCCATGGTCAGATCATGAGAAGAGTGGAATTACCATCTTCTCAACCCAATTGTTTCATAGATAAGGAAACTGAAGCCCAGAGAAGTCATGCAGTATACTTAGAGTCACAAGAGTATTTAATGAGAAACTCAGGATATGTACCCAAGTCATCTCATTCCTTACTCCATCTTCGGTTACTCCACTACACAGATGAACTTTATCCTTGAAAATCACTGTCTTCATTTTCAGGAAAGCACAATATCTCATCCTTCCTCCTTCTTTTACATACTGTGTACACCTATTTAGTCTCCATCCTCTGTTCTGTGAAAGCTTGTCTCTCAAGAAAGCTTACTTTGGAGGTATCTACACAAGCAACACCCTTCCCAGGCATATTTACATGGAAAGACTTATTCTAATACAAGGCTTTGAGCAATGCACTCATTGCAGAGCCTCAACATCATGTCACAGACAGTCACTTCCTTGGCCTGTGTGTAAATCCAACCTAATAATGACAATATTTGCAGCTGCCCCCTAATATAAAGAACATTTGTACTGGCAAATTTTCTTAAAAGGTGGGCAATGTGAAGGAAATGTGTATTTCTGGGAAACACCATCCTGAAGTCCCAAGGAAGAACAATGCTCCTTCTTTCCAAAACATTGCTAAATTACTCTCCAAGTGAGTTCTGAGATCAAGTTCTGAAAATGTGTATTTCACAGTCTTTCTTGGGATGCCCTTGTGTCAGACAATGCTTCACTGTTTTAGAAAGAAAAAGCATTCCTGTTACCAGGTAAGCCACTCCCACACACTTCATGGAACATGTTGGAAAGAGGCAAATCACCATTCATTCAGTTTATTCCTCAGCTCCTTAGGGACTGACTCTGCATCAGGGCTCAATACTGAATGGAAGATTTCAAACCCCAACTTGAATTGGTCAGGAAATGGGGTTCCTACTCAGGCTAAAGGAGCCATAGGTCCTAGGTACTGGAGGAGGTGATATGTACAAGTTATTGAATTCTCAGGGACTGTGAATTCAGAGTCCTAAAGATACTGTCTGGGGATTAGCAAGATCTAAATGGTAGAGAGACTATAGTTCTGGCAGAGATCATTCAGAAAAAAAACATAGAGATGACAATTTATGTAGGCATACATAAGGACACGTGGCTTATAATCAGCCTGTGTACTGTGCTTAGTTCCTCAGTCGTGTCTGACTCTGCAACCCCATGGACTGTAACCCATGAGGCTTGTGGGTTGCCGTGCCCTCCTCCAGGGGATCTTCCCCACTCAGGGATCGAACCCAGGTCTCCCACCTTGCAGGCAGATTCTTTACTGTCTGAGCCACCAGGGAAGCCCATTAATCTGCCTATTGTATTCCATCAATAAAGGCTGGGAAGACTCACAGAATGTTTTATGCTGAGACAAGAATACCTTTACCACTGAATATAATGGTAACAGTAATAGTTAAAATGTTTCTTATATTTTATTGGATCTGTGCCACACTTCCATCCTGTCTCTACACCCTTGAATAGATTTTCTTATTTACAACTGTAGTCAGAATCAGATGGGCAGTAACAGAAAGACAAGGGATGAAGTAGTCAAGGAATGAGAATGGAATTGATGATCAACTTTTTCTGAAAAGAAGCCCTTTGTGGTTCAGAATGGGAATTTGAGGCTACTCCAAGATCAAAGGCCCATCCGCCTGACTTCCTGAACCACAGGGCAAAGCCTTTTGACTGAACTGTAAGATACTGCCTGCTGGAGTAAGCAGTACAGTGGGTCCCCATATGATGGGGCTGTGGCCATCTATAAAATCAGGGATGTCTGGGACTAGATTATGCAGCTGTGTACATGCCAAAGAGTAAATAATCTTCCAGAGCAAATAAAATCTGTAACATGGGATAACTCCTTATCCCCAAATACTAACATTATGACAGGACTCCAGTCTATCACTTAATACCAGGAACATAGGAAGTGCTCAGAATCCCAATTGTTACTATAACTAAAATCTTTTTCAAAATCTGAGTTTCCCTTTCCATTTCTATTGAAACAGTAGTGGGATAAGTAGGGGCAATAGAGTCAAGAGATCTGATTTGCCACTTACTAGTTCATGACCTGGTCAACTTACTCCCATCAGCAGATTCACTCTCCTTGTCCATAAGATGTTCACATTAACAATAATATCTGCCACACAGTAAATTCTCAGTGAATATTAGCTTTCTTCTTCCCTCTTATTTGCTTCACAAGCTTCATAAGACAAAGAGATAATTCACATGATCTTATTATTGGAAAGGGACCCTCTTTTCTACATTCCCTAAGAAAGACTGGGTAAGAGTAAAGGCTTCTAGCTAAGAAAAAGTGTTTAATGAAGATAAAAGCTCCAAATCTCTGCTTTGCTCTTGAGAGCAAGAGGGATGGGGGAGGGGTTGATGAGCAGATAGCTACGGGTGACAGCAGTTACGAAGGGTAACTCTTAGCACTTAACTAAGAGTTTTTGCTTTTGGGACAAGAACTTAGAAGTCTCTCTACTTGGTTTTGGTTGTCCCTTTTGTAAAACACCCGTGGTATCAGGAAAATATGGGAATCTACAAGAGATCAGAGATACAGTCCCTTTTTATAAAGGGTTCATAACTCATTGGAGAAGGCAATGGCAACCCACTCCTGTACTCTTGCCTGGAAAATCCCATGGATGGAGGAGCCTGATAGGCTGCAGTCCATGGGGTCACAAAGAGTCAGACACAACTGAGCAACTTTACTTTCACTTTTCACTTTCATGCATTGGAGAAGGAAATGGCAACCCACTCCAGTATTCTTGCTTGGAGACTCCCAGGGACGGCGGAGCCTGGTGGGCTACCATCTATGGGGTCGCACAGAGTTGGATACGACTGAGGCGACTTAGCAGCATAACTCATTAGAAATAATACAGTGTTGTGTAAACTTCCAAGCAGATCAGGACACCTCTAGTTGCCAAGAGGATCGAGAGAGGAAGATGGAACCTGATAGAGAGGACTGGTGAGATCTAGAGGTCAAATGAGCCTTTACATAGAAATGATCAAAAGTGCTATGACTTAATAAAACAGCAAAAAGTTACTTAAAAGACAGATTCTTTACCCAAACAACTGCTAGACAGTTATAAATGTTTGTTTATTGGTATGTTGATGTAAATTTTTTGTGGAGCCCAGTACCATAACATTAAAAAAAAAATCAAACTGTATTTATAATTAAAAAAAAGGTGGACAATCACAAGCATAAAATAACCAACTAATTTATACATTTTTTGGCGGGGGGAGTGACTCAAAATCCAGGAACTTAATTCTTGTCGAAAATGTCATGACAGAGGCGTAAGTGAGCTTCTGGGTCATTGATAAAGAGTTCCCAGGACTGGACAGGAGCTGAAGCTACCCTCTTCTTCATTAAGTTGAGAACTTGCTCCTCTGAATATCATTCTGAAGTATCTGCAGTGGAAGGTGTATCTATGAGGAAATAACACAATTAGTAAATCCCAGGAGGATAGGGCGACATTAATTGTACTCCAGTGATATAAGACCTATCTGGGTAAAGGTTTATTGTTCTTGATGCTCATTTGGTTTGGCTTTCCTAAACTGAATACCCCAAGTGTAGAAACCAAATCTTTCCTACATTCTATTCATGTACTATAAAATGCCTAGAACTGTACAGCACCCTTTGGGCACTTTATGTTTGTTGGAACATAAAGGATTGAATTGCATATAAAGCATTCTGCTTATCTTGTAAGAAATTATTCTGATCTAATAATAACCCTTAGCTCAAGGTGTAGCAGCTTTGCTAGCATGGGGTTGACTCCAGAAACTGGCAGCCTAAAGGATTAGGTATAAATGAGATCAGAGTAACATCTGGGGATGGTGGCCATCTGGCTCAAAGAAAGTGAGACCTGTTATTGGGCTGTGGAAACTTGATTGGTTCAAGAACTTCTGTTCTTACTATGCTTCTCCTAGCTATTGGACTCCTACTGTAGCCTCCACACACCAGGCATGCACAGGGCTACATGAAATCCTGAAATAAGTTTGACAGCTTTGGGCCATTTAGCCAAAGAACTCTGCTTAACTCAGTGTCCCTGGCATCTCATGGTCCATTTGCCATTGGTTTCCAAGACTCAGGTTCTGTAAAGTGGAATAATAGAGAAGTGTAGAAAGGGATACACTGATCAAGGCTAGGCCATGAGAGGGGGATGGTTGACAACTTTAAGAACTATGTACATGGAAAAAGTATTTACCCCTGCCAAGATATCTTAATGACCCTTCTTCCAAAAATCACCTTGCTCTTCACTTCCTCAGACTCAGAGGCTTTTTAAACTATTACCAGGCTAAACACCCCTCTCTTTCTTTCTCTTTTTCATAACGTGTATTTATAATGCACTGTGAGTATTCTGAAATTGAAGTGTATTAAATAACATCTGCATCTATATTCATAAAAATTAATATAATATCCTAATTAAATATATAAGTGAAGTATAAGAAATAATAATAAAAATTTGTATTTGAACATGTACATTTTTGGGTGCAAGTGAACTGTAAGATACAATTCTCCTTTATAAATAATCAACACCAAACTACAAATGCAGACAGATACAGGTATTTATTTTGGTTACTCAACTATCACAAGTAGTATTGTTACTGGTAATATGATTTTTCTGAAAGGGCCAGGGCATACATGTGTGTGCTCAGTCATGTCCAACTCTTTGTGAAAGGGCCAGTGCCTCTTGGTAAATACCAACAAAACATGAATTTACTCTTCTTTTGATTTGCAAGGTGGCTGCATTCATAGAAAATCAGCATATATTAAAACCAAGCAAAACTACATTTTGTCTATATTTAAATAGGATTTAGGGTGTTAGGGTGTCAACTTGGCTAGTTCTAAACAGTTGTTTCGTCTATGTGGATATCTGGCAAGACATTTGAAACTGAGAGAGATGCGAAAAATTCTTTATTGGAAGGGGCTTCTCCATACCTTGTATGGAGTTTGCGTCTTTGACCACGTCCTCTGGTGCTGGCGGTGGTCCTCACTCTGCAAACCCACAGTCATCGAGACAATGAAGTGCTGTCCGGCAAATTTTCAAAATGGCCTGGAAATTCAGTTTCCCTTGAAACTTTGTTTTGAGGGTAATTTTTTCATAAAGAAACGTTTCTGGTGCTGGTAATGGAAGTGAGGAGCAACTTAAGAGTTAACTCAGAAATGATTATTCCTAGTCAGAAAAAAAGTTATATTATACACAATTTTAGTCCTTTATAGGGAAAATCTTTTGTGTCTGCAGGCGCCATTTAAATATATTTTGATCATAGTTTATGAAGGAAATTATGTTATATATGAATTTGGGAATGCAAGGAAGTCTTAGGACACGATTTTTAGGAATATCCAGAGTCTTATACAGTAAGTGACGTGTGCATCTTGTCTTGGGTCCCAGAGAGATGTGACTCCCTGAGAATAGGGACTGTCTCATTTCTGCATGGCTTCTACCTCAGATCCTTTCCACATATATATTGCTTGTTAGTATCCAAATTTTGGGGGTACAAATATAGCACGCATGATTAATGAGAAATAATTGGTTAAACTGCGAGATGAACTGTAGAGGTGGGGTGGGTATGGGTTCCTGCTCCAGTTTCTGTCTAAATGCCAATATTGAAGTCACTTGTTCCCACCAGAAGTAAGTAGGTTACAGTCCCTCCTTCATTACTATTGTATGAGCCCTACTTAGAAGCAGCTCCTGTAAAAAAAAATTCTCGGAGAGAAAGTTTTAACCCGTGTAATGAGAATGAGAAGCCATTTGTATACACAAAACAGAAACATACTAAGTTAACTAAGTGTGTTTTTGTTTTGTATATGCATTCATTTGTATTATTTTCTAGATTCCACATATAGGTGACATCATACAGTATTTGTCTTTCTCTGCATTTTCAAAGGCTGCAAGTTCTCTTTAAATATGATACCCTATTGACTGTATTTAAGGTAGTCACTTCCCTGCAGCATTATCTCCTAAATGCCCATGACAACTAACTTAGTAGTTACAGAAACAGACTCAGAGATACAGAAAACAAACTTGTGGTTGGTACCACAGGAGAGAAGAAGGGAGGGACAAATTAAGGGTATGGGTCTAATATATACAAACTATTATGTATAAAACAGATACGCCACAAGGATATATTATATAGTATAGGGAATCACAGCCATTATCTCATAGCAACTTACAATGGAGTCTAGTCTACAAAAGTGCTGAATTACCTTGCTGTACACTTGAAACTAACATGGTGTTATAAATCAACTGTGTACTCCAATTAAAAAAAATAATTTTTTAAAAAAGGAATTGCGTGTTGGTGACCTGGGGCCTTGCTATGAATAAGTGAGCATTATTACACAGACTACTCTGGGGGCAGGGCAGCAGAAGGATGACACAAAAGAGGAGAAGCAGAACTAGGTCATTGTCCAGCTGCAGTGCTCAGTGAGCTCAGCTGGAATGAGAGACCGGAAATACGCGATCAGAGCTCCGTGATGCAGGAAGGGCATATTTACACAGAGGTCGATGCACGTCGTTCTCCTTTCATCTAGAAAGTTGAGTATTTCCTGAGTTAAAACATCCCTCCAGGTACTGCTGTAGAAAAGGAACAGACAGACCTGGTGTACCTGGTCTGAATAGTGTAGACAAGATGCTGCTGCTCACGTTGAGCTAACCCAAGCAAAGTACATCCCTTTAGTGAATGCTGCCTGATAAAGCTTGTTTCTGTCTAGGTCGACTATTTGTTATACAGATTTTAAAGGAAGCAGAGAAGTAAAACTTTTTCCAAAATGATTCAGTAGGTCAATATTAAGTGGTAAAATTTTCTCTAAACTGTAAGCTTCACAAGAGAAGAGGTTGTTAAAAGTAACCTTTATAATTCTCATAGCATATAATAAAAATGGTCCAATAGACTCTACAGTTAAGTATTTGGTGATTCAAATAAAAACAGTAAAGGAGGGAAATAATTAAACTATGCTTTTGGATCCCATCATTCTAAAAATTTCAGGCACTCTAGATTACAAATAGTTATACAAATTATAACACCATGTTAGTTTCAAGTGTACAGCAAGGTAATCCAGAGTCCTCATAAGCGTGTTTCTTGGTTATGAGTCTTCAGTTTTCACATAATATAATGACATCATTTCCAAACTCAAAGTGGGAACAGCAAACAATGTTTTGCATTTATAAACCACATAATCGAATTAACTCAAGAAAGAATACCCATGTTATTGTTGAGAAAATTACTGTCCTGAAATAAATGACTCTTTAGATGCTCTTGGTTCCCTGATTTTCTGTATTGTTTTCGTTGTATTGCCTTATTATCATCGTTACAGCTTTCTTTCTTTCCTTTGGTGAAGGGGATAGCATATGAGGAAGTGTTAGTTTTCCCTGTGGTACCATGTTTTCTAGATCTTTTTCACTGTAAATTGTGGCAAAAGCATTTAGAAGTCACTGGTAGGCAAATACAAAACACTGTAATTTTAATAAATTTCAGCATCAAACAGATACTGTTTAGCCTTTGGAACCAGAGATGAAAGCAGCCATGTATTAGAGGCAAGGTGCTCTTCTTAGCCTCTCTGAGCAAGAATATTTATTTAATAACCGTGAAAGATTTTCTGTCCAGGTACTTCCGTTTATATTTGGTTAGCTGTTTGCAGGTTCCCCATATGGTGGTAAACGTGAGAGTCTGCAGGGCAGGGGCCAAGGCATGTACACTTTTAGACCCTCAACAGTGCAGGAAACCTATGTAGAATTCAATCGAATTGGAGGAGAGAACGGAGAGTCGCTGGCTGCTTTATCACCTTAGTACCTATTCACACAGTAATTTACAGGACATTGTGGGAAATGTATGGGTTCTGGAAGGATAGGTAACTTACTGCATTCTGACATTAGAGATGTAATGGTGTTTAAACTGAAGATATGGTTGACCTGCAGCCCTGTGGTTCTCTAAAGAAAAATACAATGAACTCAGTGTAGTGAAAAATGCCAGAATGTTACATAAATGCTAGCTGTGTGACTCTTAAACTCTTAAAAAAAATATATATATATCAGTTAGAAATTCTGATGTCACACATGAAAGAAGTCCAACTCAAACTGGCTTAAATTTAAAGAAATCTATTGGCTCTAGTACCTAGAAGTCCTGGGGGTAGTCTAGAGGCTTAAATCATATATTCAGAAGCAGTTTCTCTGAATCTCTGTCCTGCCTTTCTCTATGTGATGGATTCATCATGAATTGGCCTTCCTTGTGGTATAAAACTGGCTGCAGGAACCTCTAGACTGGTATCTTTTTATAAAATTTATTTGTTTTTAATTCCTTCGGCTGTGTTGGATCTTCATTGCTTCACCGGGGCTTTCTCTAGTTGCGGCAAGTGGGGGCTGTTCTTTGTGTTGTGTGGGCATCTCACTGTGGTGGCTTCTCATTGCAGAGTGCGGGCTCTAGGCCTGTGGGCCTCAGTAGTAGTGGTCCACTGGCTCTAGAGCTCAGGCTCAGTAGCTGTGGTGCATGGGCTTAGTTGCCCCGCCACATGTAGGATCTTCCCAGACCAGGGATCAAACCAGTATTCCCTGCATTGCAAGGTAGATTCTTAACCACTGGCCTGCAAGGGAAGCCCTAGTGTGATATCTTAATACTACCAAATCCATTGGAAGAAAATAAATTCCTGTTTCCAAGTAGTCTGGTCATAATCTCCTTGAGTCTCATAGACTTTGGCTAGAATACATTCTCATCCTTGAACCCATCACTGTGCCCAAACACACTGAATTATGAGCCCCCTTCCCCCTAATTCATACTTTAAAGGCCTAACTCCTGATCCCTTAGAATGTGACTGTGTTTGGTGATATGGCCTTTAAAGTGGTAATAAGATAAAATGAGGTCATATGGGTGGGCTCTCATCCAATACAACTGGTATCTTTATTAGAGGAGAGTAGGACAGATACATGGGTGCATAGGGAGTCCCAGTGGCTCAATGGTAAGGAATCTGCCTGCCAATGCAGGAGATGCAAGTTTGATTCCTGGGATGGGAAGGTCCTTTAGAGAGGCAATGGCTACCCACTCCAGTATTCTTTCCTGGAAAATCCCTTGGACAGAGGAGCCTGGTGGGCTACAGTCCATGGGGTGGCAAAGAGTCGGACAAAACTGAGCAACTGAACACACACACACACACACACACACATGGATGCACAGAGGAAAGACCATGTGATAACACAGCAAGATGGCTACCTGCAAGCTAAGGAGAGAGGCCTCAGAAGAAATTAAACTTGACAACACCCTGATCTTGGACTTACAGCCCCCAGAATGGTGGGGAAGTACCATTCTGTTGTTTAAGCCACTCCATCTATGGTAGTTTGTTATGACGCCCTTGGTGTTCAGTTGCTCAGACATGTCTGACTCTTTGCCTCAATGAACTGCAGCACACCAGGCTTCCCCATCTTTCATCATCCTCCAGAGCTTGCTCAAACTCATGTCCATTGAGTTAGTGATGCCATCCAACCATCGCATCCTCTTTCGTCCCCTTCTCCTCTTGCCTTCAGTCTTTCCCAGCATCAGGGTCTTTTCAATGAGTCAGTTCTTTGCATCAGGTGGCCAAAGTATTCGAGCTTCAGCATCAGTCCTTCCAATGGATGTTCATGGTTGATTTCTTTAGGATTGACTGGTTTGATCTCCATGAAATCCAAAGGACTCTCAAGAGTCTCCTCCAACACCACAGCTCAAAAGCATCAATTCTTTGGTACTCAGTCTTCTTTATGGTCCAACTCTCACATCCATACTTGACTACTGGAAAAAAAACCATAACTTTGACTGTATGCACCTTTGTTCACAAAGGAATGTCTCTGCTCTTTTATATGCTGTCTAGGTTTGTCATAGCATTTCTTCCAAGGAGCAAACGTCTTTTAATTTCATGGCTGCAGTTATCTGCAGTGATTTTGGAGCCCAAGAAAATAAAGTCTGTCACTATTTCCATTGTTTCCCCATCTATTTGCCATGAAATGATGGGACCAGAAGCCATGATTTTTGTTTTTTGATTGATGAATTTTAAGTCAGCCTTTTCACTTTCCTCTTTCATCTTCATCAAGAGGCTTTTTAGTTCCTCTTCACTTTCTGCCATAAGGGTTGTATCATCTGCATATCTGAGGTCATTGATATTTCTCCCGGCAATCTTGATTCCAGCTTGTGCTACATCCAGCTTAGCGTTTTGCATGATGTACTTTGCATATGAGTTAAATAAGCCGGGTGACAATATACAGCCTTGACATACTCTTTTCTCAATTTGGAACTAGTCCATTGTTCCATGTCCGGTTCTAACTGTTGCTTCTTGACCTGCATACAGGTTTCTAAGGAGGCAGGTAAAGTGGTCTGGTAGTCCCATCTCTTTAAGAATTTTCGGCAGTTTGTTGTGATCCACACAGTCAAAAGCTGTAGCAGAGTCAATGAAGCAGAAGTAGATGTTTTTCTGGAATTCTCTTGTTTTGTCTATGATCCAGCAGATGTTGGCAATTTGATCTCTGGTTCCTCTGCCTTTTCTAAATCCATCTTGAACATCTGGAACTTCTCAGTTCAAGTACAGTTGAAGTCTAGCTTGGAGAATTTTGAGCATTACTTTGCTAGTGTGTGAAATGTGTGCAATTGTGTGGTAGTCTGAACATTCTTTGGGATTGCCTTTCTTTGGGATTGGAATGAAAACTGACCTTTTCCAGTCCTGTGGTCACTGCTGAGTTTTCTAAATTTGATGTCATATTGAGTGCAGCACTTTCACAGCATCATCTTTCAGGATTTGAAAGAGCTCAATTGGAATTCCATCACCTCCATTAGCTTTGTTCATAGTGATGCTTCCTAAGGCCCCCTTGACTTCACACTCCAGGATGTCTGGCTCTAGGTGAGTGATCACACCATTGTAGTTATCTGGGTCATGAAGATCTCTTTTATATAGTTCTTCTGTGTATTCTTGCCATCTCTTCTTAATATCTTCTGCTTCTATTAGGTCCATACCATTTCTGCCCTTTATTGAGCCCATCCTTGCATGAAAAGTTCCCTTGGTATCTCTAATTTTCTGGAAAAGATCTCAAGTCTTTCCCATTCTATTGTTTTCCTCTGTTTCTCTGCACTGATCACTTAGGAAGGCTTTCTTATCTCCCCTTATTAATGTGCTATGGTGCCCCTAGCACATTAATATAAGAACACAGAATACACTTATATGAGCCAATCAGGGCCTAGTCATAGAAATGGGGGTGAGATCAAGCTCTTTCAGTTTTATGGTGGAGAATGAAAAAGAGCCATTTCTCAAAGGAGGTTTTAATTTCTGTCTCAAAATGGATGAGGAATGAATCCTAAGTAGTCAAATTCAGATGCTTCTTATATATTAGGGTGTGCATGCATGCACAGTAGTAACACGAGGAAGATTAAATGAGATGACATATGTAGTACAAGGTCTGGCTTGCGGTAGATGCAACACAAAAAAAGTTCTCGTGCTCAGTTGTGTCTAACTCTTTGTAATTCTTTAGACGGTAGCCACCAGGCTCCTCTGTCCTTGCGATTTTTCAGGCAAGAATACTAGAGTGGATTGCTATTTCCTCCACCAGGGGATCTTCCTAAGCCAGGGATCAAACCCCTATCTTCTGTGTCTCCTGCATTGCAGGCAGATTCTTTGCCTGCTGAGCCATCGGGGACTCAAACGTTTGTTGTCTTGTCCTCCCCTTCTTGCTTTCCCTTCTGTTTTATCTCTAATTTCACTGAATTGATTTTATAAGATACCACAACTTTCCAAATTCTCAACACAAGGATCCTATTTTTCTTCATTTTTACATGCTGTTTTTACCCCCTCAAGGAAGTAAGTCTTAAATTTTATCAGGGTTTACTTCCCTTCCTCCTGGTGTTTTAGAATTTTCTAGACAATGAAGATGGTTTTTTTAAGGAAGTATATCAACGACTTAGCAGCAGCAGCAGCATATCAAATATCTCTGTACCATAGGGGAATTATCACACCATTGAAAATCAGCTGAAATCTACAAGGATGACTTGTCAACTGGGGCTAATGAAATAAGAAGCAAGTGAGATCTGAAGTTAATCAGGGGTCTCTGTAGGGTGTGTGATTGTCCTGTAATTAAATAAGTGCAGACACACAGAAAAAAATAACCCTTCTATTAATATATAAAGAAATGGGGTTAGGAAATACAAGATTGAGTTCAGTAGATTCAAGTCGTGATTCTGCCACCAAAACTGAGTGATCTCAGTTGAGAGTCTGCTTTGAGTCTCAGTTTGTTTACCTGCTACTTATCTCACCATGTGTTCTAGATGGTTTCCCGGTGAAAGGAAGGGGGTAGGAGAGTAAGAAAGAAGGGTAAGAAAGTAGGGCTGGAGAAAGGAAGAAATTGGCCTTCAAGGCAGGCCTGAAAGAGCTTCAGCCCATTCGTCCATATGCTCTGAAGGGAATATAACCCATCAGGTGCTCCATAATGAGCCATAACAGCACCCAGGCTTTATATCTATGCCTTCCTCAGTCGCCCAGTGTTGGCTGCACAAGCAGGAGCACCTTAACTCAGGTACCTCTGCAGCCGACACCCGTCCTGAAGGAGCGGATGGCTGGAGGCCGTGCCATGGTTACCTGGCAAAATGATTGTGTCTGATAGGGCTGACAAACACACACAGAGCATCTTTCCTGTTCATGTCCACTGTTTAATGTCTCTTCACATGACTGAATCCCAGCCTCCTTACCCCTCATCTTACAATCTTTTCCCTTCCAGATCCCTCACCAACTGGCCAGGCTTTTCACCACTGCCTGTAAGTTCATGTATTCTCAACTTGGGTCTCTTTGTTTTCCAACAGCGAAAGTGAAAAGCCAGGTGCAATTCCCAGTGTTCTTCCAGTTGGCAGGGTTTTCTCTCACTACCATCACTGAAGGCTACCCTTGAGGGCAGCGCAGCTTTGCCACGTACACAGCAAGTGCATCACCAAACCGAAGTCAGGCTTTCCCTTCCTCCTGCAGCTGGTCCTGACAGATCTCTCACACTGACATAGGTGTGAGCTCGGAGAGCCGCCCTGGGGCATGTCAGGGGGTATGTTTTAGAAAGTGTATGTTATTCTACTTCACATGGCAGAGCTTTGCTCCAGAACTCCAGGTACCTATGCTGTAAATCTCTCATACTCCACATGACATTTTTCTCACAGATTATACTTGCAAAAGGCTACTTCTTCATGAGTAATATCATCAGTATGTCGGTCATTATAAAAATCTTGAGACGGATGAGATTGCCAACTTGAGACAGAACAGCCAGATCACCCTGTCTTCCAAAGTATACCTTCCCATTATCATCAGTTCTACAAGAAACTCTGAAAATAAGGGTGCTTAATTCAGATCAGTTAGGGTACACTGTATGCTAAGTCTTGTGTCTTAGAGATTCTTAATAACAGGGATATATTTCAAGCTTTGAAAAGTTCTGTATTAAAGACATGTGTTTATTCTCAGTGTTTTCAGAACGTATTTTATTATGGGAACCACTGCTCCCTCTTTGTCGGTAAGATCTGTCAACGACCTTCAGAAACAGAATTCACTGGAACTCACAAGGATGGTGCTGGGTTCGAGGGCTCCCAGTGGTGAGCCTCAGGAATCCCATCACCTCTGTTTTGCGAAGAACCGCCTTTACCCATCACACCTGACCTTGGAACCAACGAGAAAGTCCCTAGAGATGTGGAAGGTGTGAAAAGGGAAAAAAGTGCTTGTTGATGAAGAGGCAATGCTCCTTGAGGGGAAGAAATGATGGGCTCGGGTGGACAGTTCCTGAGCATAGGAGGAGAATAAATAGAGCTCTCAGAGTTCGTGGAGTAAGAGTTCTGCTTTCGGTAAGTGGGCGCAGAGGCCGGGATCCATGCTGTAGAGAGGCAGACAGTGAGTGAGTTCTGTGGTCAATGGTGGGACACATGGGCAGACTCCCAGGCCAAATGGATGCCTTGGCTCCTGACTGTTCCAGCTGTCGCTTTTGTTCTTTTCATATAAACAAAGCTAATATCAGTTTAGAGAAACATTGATATCAATAAGCACCATGAATGGAACATGTACTTGGAACCGTTTTCATATTACATCACTTCTGTAAATCATAGATGACACCTGTTTGCACAGTGCTTACTGATTAACCAACTTAAACAAATCCTGTGTAGAGAATTAATTTGTGTATGAGGAACAACATAAGATTATAACATTTTCCACGTAAACAGCCCCTTTTATACTCACAGAATTTGGAGTATAATTTATAAACGTTACAGTTTATAAACGTCTAAACTTAGGTAAAAGTGCCTTTCAAACACAGCAAGGAAGAGAAGAAAAATGAAATATTTTATTTTTATTTTTATTTTTTTACGGGAAACTGAAGGCCTGCTCGCGAAGAGCGCGACTTGGCCTTGGCGCGGGCCTTGCCGCCAGTCTTGCCGCGGCCAGACATGCTGTATGAGGTAGAGGAGCGGTGAGAAGGACGGCTGACAAAACACAGGAACAGCCACCCGCCGCAGTCTAACGCTCAAAATGAAATATTTTAGAGAGAATAAATAATGTTCAAAATGATGTGGGACGATGTAACTGAGTTTTGATAATGGAATATGCTCAGAATCCATGTATGCTGCTTCCAGGCCTAGTGCATGAAAACCCCCTACATAATGCTTCATCCTGCCTTCTGCTGCCTACGGGCAGAATTCAGAGGGACGGGCTTGTACTTCTAGAAGAGCCTCCACTAAGGCTGTGGGGCGTGTGTGTGGGGGGCGGGGGGTGGGTGGAGCTACACAGAAGGCCACCCAGCCACCGGGAACATGCACATTGCATTTTGCTTGACTAAGAAACAAACTTACATTCTATAAAGCTTTGAAGTTTTAGAGTTTGTTATAGAAAACAGCATTTCTTGTGTTCATTAACATAACAAGTAAGAATCATCACTGGGTCAATTTTTGTTAAAAAGACGTATCACATCTAAGGGAAGGAAGAGGGAGATAAAAACAAACAAAAAAGTAGTTTATTTCCTTTTCCTTCCTTTTTAATTAAAAGTTGATATCCTTTATCAGATGTAAAGACTTTGTTCACACATTTCTTTTCCGACTGTAACATCATATCAGCTCCTGATTTTTACAAATGAGGATATTAAGGCTCTCTGGGGTTTTCATTTTCAATGTCACGGTAGCAAATGGTAGGTCTGGGTCTTGAACCAAGTCATGTGACACCAGAACCAAACAGAATATTTTGTTTATTTCAGTATGACATGAATTGGTTTAGATAGTATTAAAGGACACTAGGCATTGTCTTCCACAAAATGGGAGGTCAGGGAGACTTCACTGGATATAGAAGTTATATACAGGGTTTCATTTTATCAAATATTTATCTGCTAATAAGCTTTTTTGAAAGACACTGGACTTCTAGTTCCATGCTTTAGGATTCTAAAGAAGGTGGAACACAGCACAGAAAAGCTGCTGAAGGGACAGTGGCTTATCATTTGACTTTTTAAGGTTTTATCCAAAGCATTCTCAAATTTGTTAACTCCACTTCATGTGATGGCCTTCTGCTTTAGCTCTGCTCTTTTGAAATGTCACTCTCCACAATGCCCTGCATAGGAGAAAATTCTATTATGCAAAATACCTCCACTCCAAATGACATCAGCCTATCACTTCACCTTTCCTGCCCTCTTATATTCCACCCCCAGCTTTTGTAAACATAATTCAAAATGAATATTGCCTTTTCCATCAAGACTGAATTTGAGGCTTTGCTTGAAATCACCTTGGCATATTCTCTTGACCAAGGGTGACGAATGAGAAAATGAGATGTGAACATGCTGAAATGCTGGGGCCCTGACTGTGCCCCAGCTCCTGCCAGCTGGCATTTCAAAGCCACCCAAATTGCCAGGTGCTCAAACTCCTGTTTCCTCCTTTCTGTCAGACTGCAACTTACCTGGTCAGATTGAAAACTGCCAAGAAGCAGCCATTGGCTTCTACCCGGGTTTCAGTCTCTGGTCTGACTTTGCACTGAGGCCTAGGGCTGCCAGTGTCTGTTGTTTCTGAGGCCAAGGGATTCTTTCGTGAGGAGTAATGATTGCTGCATAGACTGTCTGGTGGAGGGGGTCCCAGTGTTAGGATGTCTGCATTGCCAAGTCAAGGTTGATGACCTCTTTAGGTCTGCTTTGTTGTTATCTGAAATTCTTAGCTTGGATCTAGAGCCCTGGGAAGGGGCTTAATGTCATTTTCAGAACAGGGTACAGAATAGAACATGAGTGTTACCTCTGATTGGTGAAAAGAATTGTTCCTGGGGCATTTTGTTTACAGGGATTCTGAGTTATGGCTCAGCAGAGTAAAATAACATAATTGATTTTAACAATGGCCACCAGGGATATCGTTTGGGGAGTAGGTGGTTTATGGAATGTATATTGGCCAGCACTGATCTAATGACAATCCTTCATAGCACAGATACTGTAATCAAAGCTCAGGAAGGACTTACAGTGAAAAGAGACCAATTTGAGTGTCAGAGATGGCCATGTCCTGATTCCTATGTTTTTCTGTAACCCTGGGTAAATTACTTGTGTTTCTGAGTTTTAGTTCCTTTGTGTGTAATAATAATAATAATAATAATACAACTAACGATATCCTCCTAACATACTGGCTATGATAATTAGACAAAATTATACATATGAAATTATCTATTATAGTTTATAATTCATAGTATTTCAAATAAATGCTTATTTTTTCCCTCTACAGAAAACAGGTAAGTTGAAATATAATATAGGATGGCATCTTTTCTTCTTCTCCCCAAAAGATCAGAGAGTCTCAATTAAGTTCCTAGGAATTGTCCCTTAACTGTTTCATCCCCATTTCTATCCTTAACCTAACATACATCTCACAACAAAAGACTCTCATGAAATAAATAATTTATTGAGTGCCTGAAGAATACCAGGCACAATAAATAAGACAAAATATTAGTTTTCAAGGAGCTGTGTAACTAACATTAAAGATAATGCTTTTCCAGCAATGAAGTTCTAAATAGATTTGCCTGGGAATGTGCCCTTAATTTATTCTAAGTTAGTTTTCCAGTGATTTTCAGAGGATTTCAAATCTTCAGTCTAAGTATCTTGTTCCAAAAAGGTTCCGCATCAGCTTAATTTTGGAGAGTATAAGCAGAAATGTGAAGAGGTGGTACCCTTTCACCCAAACCCTAAATGACGATGGAGCTGTGCAGTCTAAGGAGAGTAGGGCCAAAAAGATGGCTTTGGTACTCTGTTCCTCTCTGCAATTAAAAAAAAAATCAGTACCTATAGTATCAGCTATATCTGTACACATAAATTAAGCTTTCCTGAGTACCAAAATGGGCTTACCCAGAAGCTCACTGGTAAAGAATCTGCCTGCAGTGCAGGAGCTGCCCTGGGTTGGGAAGATCCCCTGGAGTAGAAAGTGGCACCCCACTCCAGTATTCTTGCCTGGAGAATCCCATGGACAGAGGAGTGTGGCAAGCTATATAGTCCATGGGGTCACGAAGAGTCAGACACATCTGAAGTGACTTAGCATGCACGCACACCAAGGACCAACATGTCTGACCAAAGGGAGAAAGTTGCCTTGGCTTGTATAATACTTCAGAAGAGTCGTTCAATGGTACTGACCTTTGTGTCATTTGGAACCAAAAATGTGAATGGCACCAAGACTACCCTCCCTAGTCATCTTTTGCTTTATTTTCCCCTGAATGCTAGCTTCTGCTCCATTCTCTTCCACCAATACCTCTCAAAGAGGTATTGGTGGAAGGTAGGGAGACTCAATTCTTTTGTTTTGCTAGCCAAAGATAAAATATTTCTCTTCTTCCAACTTCAGTTGAACAAATCTTGGAGAAGACATCTGACTGTCATGACTTGAGTCATATGCCTATTATTGAACTATATCTAAGAATGGCTCACAGAGGTCATTTGAGTGACCTTATGGTGGAGGCTGGGGAGAGGTAAGTGGCCAGCAGGCTACAACTGCCAGCCCCTGCTAGAACCACTTGGGCTGGAGAAGCCTTTATTAGATACAGGAGTAGGAATTGATGATACTCTTCTGGGCAAATAGACATCTACTTCAGTGAGGACATCTAAACTCCATATGCAAGAGGGAATACAGTGAAAAATCTGCACAGAGGGATACAGTCTACTGTATCCCTACAGTCATTGATGGTGTCTTCTGACTTTTGTTTGGTATTCTTATGGCAGAGTCTAAGGAAAGCAAAAATTATACTGCTGGACAAAAAGGCAGAGTAAAAGGAAAAAGTAAAGAAAAATAATTTGATTGGAAGTTAAAATTCATAATAGACCATTAACTCTTAAAAAAATTCCAAGGATTTTCTGATTCTTCTTCATGTAATTTTTTAGTGAGATTAAGTTCACATACATACAAGTAACCATTATGAAGTGAAAAACCCAGTGGAGTTTTGTACGCTCACAGTGTTATGCAACCTCCATATCCATCAAGTTTGAAAACATTTTCATCATCACCAAATAAAATCCGGTACCCATCTTCATCCCCCGCAGTCCCCAGCAAACACCAGTTTACCTTCTGTTTCCATGTATTTACCTATTCTTGATCTCATGTATAAATAGTCGTACAAAATGTGTGACTTCCTTCACTTGGCAAAATGTTTTCAAGGTTTATTCATGTTGTAGTGTGTATCAGTACTTTGTTCTTTTTCATGGCTGGATAATATTACAGTGTGTAAAGGTACCGCGTTTTAAAAACCCATTCATTCATTAATGGACCTTTGGATTTTGACTCTTGTGAGTAGTGCTGCTAGGAACAGCTGGACACAGATGTTGTTTGAGTACCTGTTTTCAATTTGGGGGGGTATATAGGAGCAAAGTTGCTGTGCCAAGGAATCATTTCATGTTTAACTTTTTGAGGAATTGACTAAATTGTTTTTCACAGTTGCTAAAACATTTTACTTTCCCACCAGAAAATTCAAAAGTTCTAATTTTTCTGTATCCTTACCAACACTTATTTTACATTTTTAAGTGCTAGTCTTCCTAGTGAGTGTCATACATTTCATTGTGGTGAATGACAGATGAAGTTGAACATCTTTTCAAATGTTTTTTTGGCCATTTGTATTTCTTCTTTACAAAAATGTCTATTCAGATCCTTTATCCACTTTTATTTTTCTTTACCCACTTTTTAATTGTGTTGTCTTTTTGTTACTGACTGTAAGAGTGCTTTACATATTCTGGATAGTGGTCCCTTATCAGAGATAAGATTTGCAAATATATTCTCTAATTTTGTAAGTTGTCTTTTTACTTTCTTGATAATGCCTTTTCAAGCACAAAATATTTCCTTTTTATGAGGTTCAGTTTATCAGTTTTCTCTTCAGTTGTTTATGCTTTTGGTATCATATCTAAGAAACCATTGTCAAAACCAAGATCATGAAGATTTATCCTTATGTTTTCTTCTACGAGTTTTATAGTTTTAGCTGTTATATTTAGTCATTGATTGAGTTTGAGTTAATCTTTGTGTATGATGGGAGGTAGGATTTCAACATCATTCTTTCTTGTGGACATACATTTGTTCCAGTCCCATTTATTAGACAATTTTTTCTCTATCCTGTTTAATTCTATTCTGCTGCTGCTGCTGCTAAGTTGCTTCAGTCATGTCCGACTCTGTGCGACCCCATGGACGGCAGCCCACCAGGCTCCTCTGTCCCTGGGATTCTCTAGGCAAGAATACTGAAGTGGGTTGCCATTTCCTTCTCCATAATTCTATTCTAGATGTCCATATAGTTTTGAAAATTTACTTTTAGCATAAAAAATTTCACCTTATGTATAACCAAAAATTCTGACTACTCACCAGGCTGAAACTTTGGAGTAGCTTTTCCGGTCAACATGTGAGACCATATTGCATCAGCCGGCAATGGAGGTTTGATGTGGGGATTCTTTCTGGATTAGATTACTCTACAGCAACATTTTATTTCCTGTCAATATTATATCTTCAGATGAAATTCAGGCACAGATTTTCCATGCACATCCACATATTCCCCGAGCTAGTTGATCTTCATCAGGTCATGTGTCCCGTTTTGCTTTCCCGCCACCAACTTTGTTTGTGTCACTCTCCTCTCCAACACTCTTAATGGCTTGGAAATACATTCTTTACCTTCTTTTCAATGATAAACACTTGAAATAGATGTTATTTTTCTCACATATCTTTAAGGAGATCTCATTTAAGTCAACATATTTGAGAAAGTTTTCTCTGGGGGAGTAGTTAAGGAAGGAAAAAAACTTACAAATGGGTTCTGAACTTGAGGCTACCAAAAATGCAGCCACAGCAAAAAAAAAAAAAAAATCAGAAAGAAAAATCAGTCAGTGATTATAATGTAAACTTTTCAGATTCTTTAGAATAGGTTATATGCCTGATTAAGTTTGTGACTGAAGATGCTGCTGGAGAATAGGTGCTCCATTTGATATTGGGTGTGCACTGCTTTTGTTATCCTGTATAGTGGTTTTTTTTTTTTTTTTTTTTTTTTGATGATGGCAAGAGATTCTGCTTCCTGGATTTGCCATGAAAACCCTACTTCTTAAAAAATGTAGTCTTTGGCATGGCATCAAAGCACCTGCATTCTTCTTAAATGGAGCTACTTCTTGGGAGTTCCTACCTAGTAACTCAAAGTGAACAAGGCGTGAAACCATATTGCATTTATCTACCTGACAACCACAATCCACTCTTATTAGTAAAGGAACCAAGCATGTTCTCTTGTAAAAGGACAGGGTGGGCAGGAATAAAGTATCACCATCGCACATACAACTCCTAATTTCTATCTTTCAAATCACTGTGGGTGGGAGGAAAGCAGAGACAGAAAAAGAATTCCAAATATTTGAGACTGAACTGTTGAACTAAGAAGACTTTCTTGATACTGCTAAACAAAATAAGAGCCTAAGTATTAATCCCTCTCTGCGTACTGTGATTATTGATTTTCCTGCCAAGGTGAAGATGCTTGAAGGAGTGAGGCAGGTGTAAGCAGATCTGGACAAGACCTTGGAAGAGGTCTCCTTCTCTTGCACACTGTGGTTATGATGTTAGAAATCAAGCCATTCGTGGAAGTAGAGCTAGACAGCTAGCTCTGTGGGGATTCTAGCTCTGTAGCCACACGTTTGATGTCCACCGGGTGCTCAAATGCTATTCCTCTTGGTTAACGTTTTGGTTACCTCTAAAATGAAGATACAGACAGGCAAAAACTTTATTACAGTAATTTGTGCAGTAATGTGCATGAACATTTGAAGTCAGGGTTCTGACTTTTTGATAACTGGTTCTGATTTGGGGAACAGTGTGAAGATTGCAGGGCAGTCTAGTGAGGTCTGGGTTGGGGGAAACTGCTCCCTAAACTTGCCTCAGTTTACCTGATCAGTAACTGATTTCCACTTGTTGCTAAAGGGCAGGAAGGAATCCATTTCGGCCTCCCAGAAGTCAGGAATGAGCGGAAGAAAGATTGCTGAAGTTGGAACTGGAAGATTGCTCAGTCACCAGCTGTGTGATTTTAGAGAAGTCATTTGATCTCTCCAAGCTTCTGTTTCCACAGCTGTAAAACACGGGCTAATACTTCTCTCTCACATTGATGTGAGGATTAAATGAGCCAACAAATATAAAGCACTATATAAATGTATTTCTATAAAACATCAGGAGTGAAGTATAAAATCTTGCCATCCACTTATTACCTCTGTCATTGGAGAGAAGAAGAGGGGATTAAATCTGGCAGGTACTAAGCTCCAAGTTTGATGTCAGTTCTTTCCTCCCACTCCCCTATTTGCAAAGAGTTTTCTTCTATTGTTGAGACTCACTGGAGCTTGGGCCAATTACTTGTGTTGACATGTCATTGGATAAAGTCATAAGCACCTGGCTCTAAGGTCTAGGAGCCCGGCAGCAGCTCCAGGGCCTTCCAGGCTGCGGGCAGTGTCGGCAAAACCCATCTTTCCCCACCCTGGGCACAGACATGCCTGGTAGAGGACACTACTGGACACTATTAACTCTGCTTTTAAAAGTAGAGACTGAAGTGTTGGTGACCGGAGAGTTTAAATGAGCTTCTTATTTTGTACAGGGGTACAGTCTTTCTTACATTGTCTACTCACTCCGAGCACATGACCGTACTTGTAGTGGTCAGTTGAGATTTACTTAATCCAAATATACATTATTGATTTTTGTTCACTACATGGTATTAATAGTAACAGAAAAATTTGAGGGAAATGTGTATATTTATCTTTTTATATTATACAAGGGTTTTTAAAGGTTAAAATATTTTACTAGTAATACAAAATGATTAATTTAGAAACGAATTCACTGAATTTAAGTGAAAGACCAGTCACTTAAGATAGAGTATGTATACCACATGTACATATATTACATATATACACATATGCAATGTATAAAAATACATGTATTTATACACATAACTATCTGTGTGTATATATGTGCATATATCTTTATACACACAGATATATTCACACGGTGGTATGCTAGTAAATGTTTAATAACTGACTCTCCAGATCACCTTTTCTTGGGCTTCCCATGTAGCTCAGTTGGTAAAGAATCTGCCTGCAGTGCTGGAGACCTGCATTCAATTCCTGGGTCAGGAAGATCCCCTGGAGAAGGAAATGGCAACCCACTCTAGTATTCTTGCCTGGAGAATCCTGTGAACAGAGGAGCCTGGCAGGTTACAGTCCATAGGGTCGCAAGAGTTGGATACAACTTAGCGCTATCTTTCTTTCTTTTCTTTTTCCAGATTAAAAAAAAAAACAACAACAACCAAAAAACCAAGTATGTAATGTTTGGCATTGTCCATGGTGTAAATACTCCTACTATGTCTGATTTCAAGCTGCTACAGTGACATCACTGTATGTTGGAGTCAGGACAAGGTGTGAAGAGTAAGCTTATGTGAACCCATAGAGGCTGGCTTTAGCACATCACTGGATGGATATATGCACTGTTCATCTACTAGGTGGATACATGTAACATACAGAAGCCTATAAATGACACATACAGTGTGATCTTGATATTAAACCTTACAGTTCTGTTATTAACAGATGGCTTCTTTTTTCTAGGGGATTGCAGAGCTTTTTAGGTACAGCCTGGAAGAGTGATGTTTTGCCCATCCTGTCTAGAGTCTCTGCCTTTTCATCCTCTTGATTCTATGTGTGCTAAGTTGCTCCAGTCGTGTTCGACTCTGTGCAACCCCAAGGACTGCAGCCCACCAGGCTCCTCTGTCCATGGAATTCTCCAGGCAGGAATCCTGGAGTGGGTTGCCATGCCTTTCCCTAGGGATCTTCCTGACCCAGGGATCAAACCCTGGTTTCCTCCATCACAGGCAGATTCTTTACCATCTGAGCCACCAAGGAAGCTTATAAAGGATCTTATATAGATCACTCATGGAAGAAATCAGCTGGACAAAGCACCATTATTGCAGATTTTCCAGGAGTCTCTGGTTTTCAGGTTATTTGTCAATAGCTCTAGGGTAACCACTGTGGTCAAGAGTGGCAGTCTGCAGCAACAGCAAACAGCAGGATAGTTGTCACGAACATACACGCACACACTACCACCACCTCCCCTCCATCTCTACCTTGTTTGGTGGAGCCTTGCTTCTTCTCTGGGCAGGCCTACAGCAGGAAGAAAGGTTGCCCATGCAGTATGACTTAAGGTTGCTGGGAAGCCTTCTTCCTCCCTCCTCCCTTCAGAAGTACCATCCACCAGCCTGGAAGCCTGGAAAGTGTCCTCTGTATTTTCTGCTCCACTGTTGCTGCTGCTGCTGCTAAGTCACTTCAGTCGTGATCCTTTTGTTCCCATTAATAACATTTTCCATTTAAAAAGCTTAGCCTAATTGGTAAGGGGGAAGCATAGGATGGGGGACCAGGACACAACATTAAAGATAGTAAAAAATCCACAAACTTGCTTTTTGCACATTTTAGCCTAAAATACCCTTCCAGATGGCAGTCTAATTTCCCTCATTTTCCCGTCCTCCTGCAGCTCATCTCCCCACGTGCAGATCTACCCCTAACTATTCCTGGTCTATACTTTAGTTGATGCTAACTTATATACTTAGTCCCCAAACCTTGAATTATTTGGAAGACCTTAGTAACAGGTCATTATTAATTTATTAAATTCAATATTGTACACGGACCCTGCCCTTGAAGAGTTCACAATTTGGAAGGAGAGATATTAGAGAAAGCAGAATAATTACTTTGCAACTATGTACTTTGTCCTACTGGAGAGTTACTTCCACAGAGCTTTATAGAACCCAGAGAAAATATTACCCAGTGGTTATTAGTGAGCACCTTAGAATTAGATGGGCTTGGTTTTAGATACTGATTTTGGTGTTTACTTGAGGTTAAACTTGGGCAAATTATTTAACTTCTCTGACATAAATTTTCCTAATAATGCCTATTACATTAGGTGATTACACAGGAATGAATGTAACTTCCATAAAGGCAGGCATTTTATGTTGTTAGCGACTATATTCCTACCAAGTAGAAAAGTGTTTGGTGCATAGTAGGTGGTCAATAAACCAGGTAAAATGCCTAGTAGATTATCTGAAGGTGCTTGATAAATGGTAACTGTTATTATTTTATTTATACACTCATAGGAGATAAGCAGTAATTCTGCCTGTGGGATTTGATTAAAAAAAGGTTCATGGAATTTTCATCTTGAATGATACATGAATTACTAGGAGGAAGAAGGCCAGAGGACATTCCAAGGAGAGGAAATAGCATGAGTCATTGCATCCATGAGTGGTTTAACAATTCAAGAGTGGAATGCTAGACTGAATAGGAACATAGTGGTCTGAAACAAGAGTCACCCACCAACTCCACTGCTAATCTGCCTCTTCCTGGGCTAGCTATTGGATCTCCATTTTCATACCCTAATGATAATGGTCATCAGTTATATAATGCTTACTGCATATCATGCACATAACATATATTGACTCATTTAATCCTTCTAAGAATTCTTTGAGACAGATACTATTATTATCATTTTAAGAAAAGGAAAGTACATCAAAGAGGAATTGAGTAACTCATCCATGGCCCACAGCTGGTAAGTAGAACAGTTAGAGTTCAAACCCAGACTCTTTGTCCCCAGAATCTCACTTTTGATCGCTATCCTTGATAGCTTCTAGGTCATAACCAGATTTTGTGGTCAACACTGCTCACCAAAACTCTAGGCTCACAGGGAAAGTGATGGCCATGTAGCTTCCTTCAGGCAGCATGATGTGATCAAATGATGCCCTTTACTTCCATGCTTCTCAGGCATGAGAGTCTCAGGCAGGAGAGTCAGGGCTCCCCTGGTGGCTCAGACGTTAAAGCATCTGCTTGCAATGCAGGAAACCTGGGTTCGATCCCTGGGTTGGAAAGATCCCCTGGAGAAGGAAATGGCAACCCACTCCAGTATTCTTGCCTGGAGAATCCCATGGACGGAGGAGCCTGGTGGACTACAGTCCACGGGGTTGAAAAGAGTTGGACACGACTGAGCGACTTCACTTCACTTCCATGCTTCTCATGCAGGAGAGTCAGTTTTGGTACAGAATAGTGGGGTCTCTGTCAGCCTACACTGTTGAATATCTTCATAGAGGATAGTTGCCTTGAAAAGATGACTAGGTCCATAAGCGTACATGAGAAATAATTAAATTTTGTTGTAATATTTTGGGATTATTTGTTACTACAGTGTAACCAGGCCTCTCCTGATTGATGCAACTCTTCATGCTCAGACCCTTATTCTGACCATGTGGAACCTCTGCTTGAATTCCTGAACTAACCTTTCCTTTCTAACCTTTGCATCTACTCATTTAGTATCTGGACTCCACTTACTCCATTTTGGGGGCCAGATGTGCCCAATCTCCCATTTATAGAGGTTCACACACTTATTTATACTTATCAGTTGCATATCTCAGAAGCTCAGGTTTTGGCTCAGAACTCCTATTTGTGGATTGATCAATAACATATCTGCCTGGCTATGTTACCACACAATGCTGTGAGGTACCCAGTGAAAGCACTTTTCCCAGTTTATTTGTCCCTTAAAAACTACATTATGATATGTTTCTGAATAGTGCAATATTTCCCTAGTAAGCTCTTAGGCAAGATCATTAATTCTCAGATAAACCTGTACCATAGCTTTCACTCCTCTAAGATCTGTGCTAGTGTCTGATTCTGGCTTAAAGCCCTGGATCTCTGATTGTCTTTTTAGTGAAGGCCACTCTACATGTGTCCAGAATGCCTGTGCTAGCAATTCAGAAACTTTGTGAGTATTGATAGAGTAAGCTCAACTTCTAATCACACACTAGCATTCCTTATTCTTTGGATATTTTCAATCTTCTTCCTGTTATGCTACTACCAAAGATGACAAAAATAAAGTGGATATTTAATATCTGAAACCTGGCAAGAGAATGTTTTTATAAACAAGTGGAAAATCTTGTTAGGCAGAATTTTGAGACTGCATCCAAGTATCCTGCCCACTATTGGGAAGGATTTGCAAATACAGTGTTATGTTACATTTTATAGCACAGAGGATTTTTGTAGATGCAATTAAGCTTCCTAATTAGCTGACATTCAGTTAACCAGAAGGGAGATTTTCATGGCTGAGCCTGATATCATCAGGTAAGTCCTTCAAAGAGACAAGTACTGTTGATAGCCTCCAAGTAAGAAAAACCATGTTGTAGATTGTCCATGGAAGGAGACATAGGGCTAACCTGAGACCAATTTCTAGCTGATCAGTTCAGTTCATTTCAGTTGCTCAGTCATGTCCATTCTTTGCGACCCCATGGATTGCAGCATGCCAGGCCTCCCTGTCCTTCACCAACTCCCAGAGTTTACTCAAACTCATGTCCATTGAGTGGGTGATGCCATCCAACCATCTCATCTTTTGTCATCCCCTTTTCCTCCCACCTTCAATCTTTCCCAGCTTCAGGGTCTTCTCAAATGAGTCAGTTCTTCCCATCAGGTTGCCAAAGTATTGGAGTTTGAGTTTCAGCATCAGTCCTTCCATTGAATATTCAGGATTGATTTCCTTTAGGATGGACGGGTTGGATCTCCTTGTAGTCGAAGGGACTCTCAACAGTCCTCTCCAACACCACAGTTCAAAAGCATAAACTCTTCGGTGTTCTGCTTTTCAGTTGGCATTCAGTCCAACTCTCACATTCATACATGACCACTGGAAAAACCATAGCTTTGACTAGATGGACCTTTGTGGGCAAAGTAATGTCTCTGCTTTTTAATATGCTGTCTAGGTAGGTCATAACTTTCCTTCCAAGGAGTAAGCGTCTTTTAACTTAATGGCTACAGTCACCATCTGCAGTGATTTTGGAGCCCCCAAAAATAAAGTCTGACATTATTTCCAGTTTCCCCATCTGTTTGCCATGAAGTGATGGGACCAGATGCCATGATCTTAGTTTTCTGAATGTTGAGTTTTAAGCCAACTTTCTCACTCTTCTCTTTCACTTTCATTGAGAGGCTTTTGAGTTCCTCTTCACTTTCTGCCATAAGGGTGGTGTCATCTGCGTATCTGAACTTATTGATATTTCTCCTGGCAATCTTGATTCCAGCTTGTGCTTCATCCAGTCCAGCATTTTGCATGATATACTCTGCATAGAAATTAAATAAGTAGGGTGACAATATACAGCCTCCACATACTCCTTTCCCAATTTGGAACCACGTTATTCCACATCCAGTTTCAACTGTTGCTTCTTGACCCACATACAGATTTCTCAGGAGGCAGGTCAGGTGGTCTGGTATTCCCATTTGTTTAAGAATTTCCCACAGTTTGTTGTGATCCATACAGTCAAAGGCTTTGGCATAGTCAATAAAGAAGAAATAGGTGTTTTTCTGAAACTTTCTTGCTTTTTCAGTGATCCAGCGGATGTTGGCAATTTGATCTCTAGTTCCTCTGCCTTTTTTAAATCCAGCTTGAACATCTGGAAGTCCATGGTTCACATACTGTTAAAGCCTGGCTTGGAAAATTTTGAGCATTATTTTGCTAGCATGTGAGATGAGTGCAATTTTGCTGTAATTTGAGCATTCTTTGGCATTGCCTTTCTTTGGGATTGGAATGAAAACTGACCTTTTCCAGTCCTGTGGCCACTGCTGAGTTTTCCAAATTTGCTGGCATATTGAATGTAGCACTTTCACACCATCATCTTTTAGGATTTGAAATGGCTTAACTGGAATTCCATCACCTCCAGTAGATTTGTTCCTAGTGATGCTTCCTATGGCTCACTTGACTTCGCATTCCTGGATTTCTGGCTCTAGGTGAGTGATCACACCGTTATAATTATCTGGGTCATGAAGATCTTTTTTGTATAGTTCTTCTGTGTATTCTTGCCATCTTTTCCTAATATCTTCTTCTGTTAGGTCCATAACTTTTCTGTCCTTTATTGAGCCCATCTTTGCATGAAATGTTCCCTTGGTATCTCTAATTTTCTTGAGGAGATCTCAAGTCTTTCCCATCTATTGTTTTCCTCTATTTCTTTCCATTTCTCACTGAGGAAGGCTTTCTTATCTCTCTTTGCTATTCTTTGGAACTCTGCATTCAAATGGATATATCTTTCTGATAGTGAAAAAGAAAATGGGATCACAGTCCTATAGCCACAAGGAATAGGGTTCTACCAACTGGAATGAGCTTGGAAGGGGGCTGTCAGTTCCACATGAGAGTCCAGTGCCTACCAATTCCTTCATTTTAGTTTTACATGATCTTAAGCAAAAAAACTCAGGCTATGCCTAGAAATCTAGCTTACAGAAACTAGGAGATAGTAAATATCTGTCGTTTTAAGCCACTAAATTGTGTGATAATTTGTTATGAAGCAATAAGAAAGCTAATGGAATAATTTATTGCTTAAATGGGGAACAAGAGATAACTTGTTTTATACCAGGATAAACATAAAAGAAAAATGAGATTTGTTAAACAAAAACTTGTGTTATAAATGCCTTTAAAAATTGATTGAAAAAAAGCAAAAAAAATAAAAGCAGTTCTTACTGAGTGAGAGAAGATGAGTCTCACTGACTTCCCTCCAGAATAATTCGCTGTAACGTTACATTCACTTTTCTCATTTAAGAATTGTTATATTAATGTTAACAGGTTTATTGAGATACAAATGATATACAATTACTTGAACGTATTAAGCCAACTGTTTGAACCTCTTGATGAAAGTGAAAGAGGAGAGTGAAAAAGTTGGCTTAAAGCTCAACATTCAGAAAACTAAGATCATGGCCTCTGGTCCATCACTTCATGGCAAATAGATGGGGAAACAGTGGCTGACTTTATTTTTGGGGGCTCCAAATCACTGCAGATGGTGACTGCAGCCATGAAGTTAAAAGACACTTGCTCCTTGGAAGGAAGTTATGACCAACCTAGACAGCATATAACCTTGTATCAGATCAGATGAGATCAGTTGCTCAGTCGTGTCTGACTCTTTGCTACCCCATGAATCGCAGGACGCCAGGCCTTCCTGTCCATCACCAACTCCCGGAGTTCACTCAGACTCAAGTCCATCGAGTCAGTGATGCCATCCAGCCATCTCATCCTCTGTCGTCCCCTTCTCCTCTTGCCCCCAGTCCCTCCCAGCATCAGAGTCTTTTCCAATGAGTCAACACTTCTCATGAGGTGGCCAAAGTACTGGAGTTTCAGCTTTAGCATCATTCCTTCCAAAGAAATCCCAGGGCTGATCTCCTTCAGAATGGACTGGTTGGATCTCCTTGCAGTCCAAAGGACTCTCAAGAGTCTTCTCCAACACCACAGTTCAAAAGCATCAATTCTTCAGCACTGAGCCTTCTTCACAGTCCAACTCTCACATCCATACATGATCACAGGAAAAACCATAGCCTTGCCTAGACGGACCTTTGTTGGCAAAGCAATGTCTCTGCTTTTGAATATGCTATCTAGGTTGGTCATACCTTTCCTTCCAAGGAGTAAGCATCTTTTAATTTCATGGCTGCAGTCACCATCTGTAGTGATTTTGGAGCCCAGAAAAATAAAGTCTGACACTGTTTCCACTGTTTCCTCATCTATTACCCATGAAGTGATAGGGCCAGATGCCATGATCTTCGTTTCTGTTGAGCTTTAAGCCAACTTTTTTCACTCTCCACTTTCACTTTCATCAAGAGGCTTTTGAGTTCCTCTTCACTTTCTGCCATAAGGGTGGTGTCATCTGCATATCTGAGGTTATTGATATTTCTCCTGACAATCTTGATTCCAGCTTGTATTTCTTCCAGTCCAGCGTTTCTCATGATGTACTCTGCATAGAAGTTAAATAAGCAGGGTGACAATATACAGCCTTGATGAACTCCTTTTCCTATTTGGAACCAGTCTGTTGTTCCATGTCCAGTTCTAACTGTTGCTTCCTGACCTGCATACAAATTTCTCAAGAAGCAGATCAGGTGGTCTGGTATGCCCATCTCTTTCAGAATTTTCCACAGTTTATTGTGATCCACACAGTGAAAGGCTTTGGCATAGTCAATAAAGCAGAAATAGATGTTTTTCTGGAACTCTCTTGCTTTTTCCATGATCCAGCGGATGTTGGCAATTGGATCTCTGGTTCCTCTGCCTTTTCTAAAACCAGCTTGTACATCAGGAAGTTCACAGTTCACATACTCTTGAAGCCTGGCTTGGAGAATTTTGAGCATTACTTTACTAACGTGTGAAATGAGTGCAATTGTGCGGTAGTTTGAGCATTCTTTGGCATTGCCTTTCTTTGGGATTGTAATGAAAACTGACCTTTTCCAGTCCTGTGGCCACTGCTGAGTTTTCCAAATTTGCTGGCATATTGAGTGCAGCACTTTCACAGCATCATCTTTCAGGATTTGGAGTAGTTCAACTGGAATTCCATCACTTCCACTAGTTTTGTTCGTAGTGATGCTTTCTAAGGCCCACTTGACTTCACATTTCAGGATGTCTGGCTCTCGGTGAGTGATCACACCATCATGATTATCTGGGTCGTGAAGATCTTTTTTGTACAGTTCTTCTGTGTATTCTTGCCATCTCTTCTTAATATCTTCTGCTTCTGTTAGGTCCATACCTTTTCTGTCCTTTATCAAGCCCATCTTTGCATGAAATGTTCCTTTGGTATCTCTGATTTTCTTGAAGAGATCCCTAGTCTTTCCCATTCTGTTGTTTTCCTCTATTTCTTTGCATTGATTGCTGAAGAAGGCTTTCTTATCTCTTCTTGCTATTCTTTGGAACTCTGCATTCAGATGTTTATATCTTTCCTTTTCTCCTTTGCTTTTTGCTTCTCTTCTTTTCACAGCTATTTGTAAGGCCTCCCCAGATAGCCATTTTGCTTTTTTGCATTTCTTTTCCATGGGGATGGTCTTGATCCCTGTCTCCTGTACAATGTCATGAACCTCATTCCATAGTTCATCGGGCACTCTAGCTATCAGATCTAGGCCCTTAAATCTATTTCTCACTTCCACTGTATAATCATAAGGGATTTGATTTAGGTCATACCTGAATGATCTAGTGGTTTTCCCTAATTTCTTCAATTTAAGTCTGAATTTGGCAATAAGGAGTTCATGGTCTGAGCCACAGTCAGCTCCTGGTCTTGTTTTTGCTGCCTGTATAGAGCTTCTCCATCTTTGGCTGCAAAGAATATAATCAATCTGATTTTGGTGTTGACCATCTGGTGATGTCCATGTATAGAGTCTTCTCTTGTGTTGTTGGAAGAGGGTGTTTGTTATGACCAGTGCATTTTCTTGGCAAAACTCTATTAGTCTTTGCCCTGCTTCATTCTGTATTCCAAGGCCAAATTTGCCTGTTACTCCAGGTGTTTCTTGACTTCCTACTTTTGCATTCCAGTCCCCTATAATGAAAAGGACATCTTTTTTGGGTGTTAGTTCTAAAAGGTGTTGTAGGGCTTCATAGAACCATTCAACTTCAGCTTCTTCAGCATTACTGGTTGGGGCATAGACTTGGATTACTGTGATATTGAATGGTTTGCCTTGGAAATGAACAGAGATCATTCTGTCGTTTTTGAGATTGCATCCAAGTACTGCGTTTCGGACTCTTTTGTTGACCATGATGGCTACTCCATTTCTTCTGAGGATTCCAGTCCGCAGTAGTAGATATAATGGTCATCTGAGTTAAATTCACCCATTCCAGTCCATTTTAGTTCGCTGATTCCTAGAATGTCGACATTCACTCTTGCCATCTCTTGTTTGACCACTTCCAATTTGCCTTGATTCATGGATCTGACATTCCAGGTTCCTATGCAATATTGCTCTTTACAGCATTGGATCTTGCTTCTATCACCAGTCACACCCACAGCTGGGTATTCTTTTTGCTTTGGCTCCATCCCTTCGATCTTTCTGGAGTTATTTCTCCACTGATCTCCAGTAGCATATTGGGCACCTGCTGACCTGGGGAGTTTCTCTTTCAGTATCCTATCATTTTGCCTTTTCGTACTGTTCAGGAGATACCCCTTGTCCAAGGTAAGGAGCAGTGGCTGTGCTTTGCTGGAGCAGCTGTGAAGAGATACCCCACACCCAAGGTAAGAGAAACCCAAGTAAGATGGTAGGTGTTGCAAGAGGGCATCAGAGGGCAAACAAACTGAAACCATACTCACAGAAAACTAGTCAATCTAATCACACTAGGACCACAGCCTTGTCTAATTCAATGAAACTAAGGCATGCCCTGTGGGGTGATCCAAGATAGGCGGGTCATGGTGGAGAGATTTGACATAATGTGGTCCACTGGAGAAGGGAATGGCAAACCACTTCAGTATTCTTGCCTTGAGAACCCCATGAACAGTATGAACAGTATAACCCTGTATATGAGACAGCAAAAGAGACACTGATGTATAGAACATTCTTTTGGACTCTGTGGGAGAGGGAGAGGGTGGGTTGATATGGGAGAATGACATTGAAACATGTATAATATCATATATGAAACGAGTCACCAGTCCAGGTTCGGTGCACAATACTGGATGATTGGGGCTGGTGCACTGGGACGACCCAGAGGGATGGTACAGGGAGGGAGAAGGGAGGAGGGTTCAGGATGGGAAACACGTGTATACCTGTGGCAGATTCATGTTGATATGTTGCAAAACCAATACAATATTGTAAAGTTAAAAAATAAAATAATAAAAAAAATAAAAGCAGAGACATTACTTTGCCAACAAAGGTTAATCTAGTCAAGGTTATGGTTTTTCCAGTGGTCATGTATGGATATGAGAGTTGGACTGTAAAGAAAGCTGAGTGCCAAAGAGTTGATGCTTTTGAACTGTGGTGTTGGAGAAGACTCTTGATGAGAGTCTCTTGGACTGCAAGGGGATCTAACCAGTCCATCCTAAAGGAGATCAGTCCTGGGTGGTTCATGGGAAGGACTGATGTTGTAGCTGAAACTCCAATACTGTGGCCACCTGATGCGAAGAGCTGACTCATTTGAAAAGACCCCAATGCTGGAAAGGATTGAGGGCAGGAGGAGAAGGGGATGACAGAGGATGAAATGGTTAGATGGTATCACCAACTCAATGGACATGAGTTTGGGTAAATTCTGGGAGTTGATGAAGAACAGGGAGGCCTGGCGTGCTTCAGTCATGGGGTCACAAAGAATTGGACATGACTGAGCGACTGAACTGAACTGAACATATTAAAATGTAGTTTGGTAATTTTTAACATATGTATGCATCTGTGAAGTCATCATGACAATAAGGATTATGAAAACACCTATCACCCACCAATATTAAATATGGCTTCTTTCTAATCCCCTTGTAACCTTCCTCTCCACAATTGGGAACATCATGGCCAGTGGCAACCCAAATCAAGAATAATAAATTGTTCTCAGCTCTTTCTTATAATCTCCACATTTTAAATAAACATTATAAATTTCTTATAATCTGCACATTTTAAACTGGTCTAGGTTGACAATTTCAGACATGGCTCAATCTGAAACCCATGAAAGAACTGGAGGATAATAAAAAGGGACAGGAAAACAAAAACCTTTATTCCCCTATATTCAAATGATTGCTCGTGTAAATATGTCAGAGTTTCCCAATCACGTTCTGACAGTAGCACAACCTATATCAGGAAAACAAGGCATTTTAACCTTTTCCCAAGTCCATCCATGAATCCAGCCATACTTCTTTCCTTCCACACACATTGATTAGACTTTCTTCCTTTATTCCTTCTCCAGGTTATTTTTGGATCTACCATCTATATATATAGAAATTAATTATAGAGGAGGACAACATGACCTCTTTTATTCTTGGACTTCTGTTAGATCATTCCCTTAGGAGATACTTCTTTTCAGAACTAGCTGGACATATTTTACTTCAGTAATACATAAGAAACCCAAAATAAGCTTTTTTTCAGTTGAAGTATATGAAATAGGCATTAGCTTCTTCATTTTTTTAGAGTTCCTAGAAATAAAAGTTTCAAAAAGAAAACAGTAAAGGCAATAAGAGTGATTATATTTTATGGTTCATATTTCACATTGATGAGGTCCTTAGACATGATCAGTTAGTTTTATTTTATGTATCATAATTTGTTCCTTCGGAGAAAACAATGGCACCCCACTCCAGTACTCTTGCTTGGAAAATCCCATGGACGGAGGAGCCTGTCAGGCTGCAATCCATGGGGTCGCTAAGAGTCGGACACGACCGAGCGACTTCACTTTCACTTTTCACCTTCATGCATTGGAGAAGGAAATGGCAGCCCACTCCAGTGTTCTTGCCTGGAGAATCCCAGGGACAGGGGAGCCTGGTGGGCTGCCGTCTATGGGGTCGCACAGAGTCGGAAACAACCGAAGTGGCTTAGCATATAGATATGAAATGTTGCAATTGAGTACCAGATAAGTCTTTTAAAGATAAGCTCATTCAAATATAAATTCCTTCTCACTTTTGATGGGATATTTTCAAGATTGCCACTGTCTCCTGCTTTATAGTGTTTCACAATTCTTCAAAGCACTTCACTTATATTCTCTCTTCTGATTTGTCCAATATCGCTGTGAAGCAGATAGAGCAAGTAGTTTTATTCCCATTTTAAAATGAAGGAAAACTAAGGATTAGGGAGATTATTTGGCTTGCCAAGGGTTGGTTGTGTTGAGACTAAAACCCAGATCTTATGTATAGGTCTTTATCTTACCCAAGACTGTTTGTGCTCTTTTTCTGAATAGGCATAATTTTAATAAAATATTCCAAGTAATAGGTAAAAGATGATATGTGTTTAGTTACCTTATGGTACTTTCTCAATGAAGGGATTTCTTATAAAGCATTTCTCCAAATCAGACAAATCAAACTAGCATAGTTATTTTAAAACAAGTTCTGTTAAATCGCTGTTCAAGAAATACAGTTTTGAAATTGTGAAAGGTCAATATTAAAGGTGTTTAGTTGCCTCTGCTGTAGGAAAAGACAAAAACATTACAGTTGTGCAAGTTCCTGCAGGCAAAGCAGAGGGTGGAAAAGGTCCTCCCCATCTGTGTTTATTATGACAAATATTGTTTAATCTTCCACCTTAAGTTCCAATTGCCAGATTTTTTTGTTGTTAAAAAATAAGAGAAAAATGATGACAACTTGAAAATGGGAGGTAAGGGCCTCTTCAAGTCCTCATTGTCTAAGGAACAATTCAGAACAAATCTCTGCTCTGGGCTCCACCTGTCAGCTCCTAAGTGAAGGGGAAAGACCAAAGAATGGCCCTGTAATTTCCATGTGAATAGGAAACCTATTTCCCAGACCCACTGCTCAGGATAGCACGAGTGAAACTGTTAAAAGACAGTTTCACCTGAAGGAAAAAACAATGCAAGGACGAATATTTGTTTTCTTGGCCAGACAGTGTCAAGTGTGGAAAGGAAAATATTTTTATATTTAAATAATTTTAAAGCTAAGAATAAAAATCTACTGCACTAAAGTGGGAGATGTGACTCAAAGACAGCCCTTGACATCTGATGCTCTCACTGGGTTCCAGGGACTCCAACAAGTGGTAGGAAAAAGTTGGTGTAAGTGAAGAGTGGGTACGTGAGTAAGGCAGAAGCAGAAGGCTTTTGAGCTATATCAGTTTTGTCATTGTCATTCAGGTGCTAAGTCATGCCTGGCTCTTAGAGACCCCATGGATTGCAGCATGCCAGGCTCCTCTGTCCTCCACTATCTCCCAGAGTTTGCTCAAATTCATGTCCATTGAGTCAGTAATCCTATCTAACCATCTCATCCTCTGCCACCCCTTTCTCCTCCTGCCTTCAATCTTTCCTAACATCAGGATCTTTTCCAATGGGTCGGCTCTTCACATCAGACGGTCAAAGTATTGGAGTTTCAGTATCAGTTCTTCCAATGAATATTCAGGGTTGATTTCCTTTATGATTGACTGGTTTGATCTCCCTGCTGTCCCAGGGACTCTCAAGAGTCTTTTCTAGCACCACAGTTTGGAAGCATCAGTTCTTCAGTGCTCAGCCTTCTTTATGGTCCAACTCTCACATCCATATACGAATACTGGAAAAACCATAGCTTTATACAGACACTTGTTGGCAATATGATGTCTCTGCTTTTTAATACACTGGCTAGCTTTGTCATACTCTCCTTTCAAGGAGCCAGTGTCTTTTAATTTACATCACTTTAGCCCCCCAGAAAAGATGATTCTGGGTACAAACTTCATCTACCTTGGAACTAGAAGGGAATGAAGTGGCTTATTTTGAGTACTTTGTGGCTTTAGTCTTATTGACTTAGAAACACATTTTTCTCTCTTCTTTCCAGCCTTCTTTCTTACTTCCTGCCTTTACACATGTTACTCTGCAACTCCAGTTTCACCAGCTCATGCTTATTCCACATTCTTCAGTTCCTCATACTAACCACCTTAATGACCCAAATGTCAGCAGAAAACCTGGAGCTCCTGAGTTTCTCCTTCCTCTTCCCTGCCCATGCTGTGTTACATGGTCCCCCACTGAAGCCCAGTTCCAGGCAAACTCTCTCACTGGTCTCCTCCCCACTCTTTACTATGCAGGCAAGACTTTCTCTAATGTTTTTCTGTTACCTCTGCCTTTCTTCTTTTCTGCTTCATTCCATCCTGTATATGGCCATCAGCTTAGTCTTTCTCTGATGCCCCTCTACTCAAATCACTCAAGTCGTTCTTTTGCTCAAAACTTCCCAACATTTCCTTATTATATCCAAATGAAAATCTAGACTTCTTAGTTTGGCCTTCAAGTATTTTGAGGGAGGCTGTTCACTGTGGACCAGCAGGATTCCTGCACATCCTTACTGAGCATGCCAACCACACAGTCTAACTGTCCTCTGGCTCTGAGGTGTTTCTGTAGCCAGTCACATGGCAACTGTGTAAGTCAAGGTGAGTGCAGCCTGATTGCATGGAGACTGTGTGCTCCCTGGAGAAAGGGGGCTGGCTTGCTTACTGCCTACTATAAAAGGTGCTGAGCCTCGATCCTGGGTTCCCCTCTGACACTCTGGCCCACTGTTTACATAGCTGCTATTCATATTCATGGGAACACCCCCTGGGGACAGGGGTGCTCTCAGGCAGGGAAACTAGCACAGCTATGGGGATGCTTCTGCTGTTTCCTGGCTGTGGAAAGTGCATCGTCTTGTTCAAATCCATCACGTTTTGTTGTCTGCTTTGGGCGAATATGGAGCTTTGGCAAGTTGACCTGATTACTTAGTGTGTGGAAGGGTGTTCTTCCTTTTCAGAGTATTTTTATAATTCCTTTTAGTGCTAAATATGTAGTTGTTTAATGAATCAGTTAATAGATAAATCCTTGGAACTGGCCAAATCAGTCTAGACTCTTTTCACTCAGAACCCAGTGCTTACCCATTTCTTCTCACATTGTTTAAATAATAGGCAGCATTTGTTGAAGACTTCAAAATTCTCCAAGCCAGGCTTCAGCAATATGTGAACCATGAACTTCCTGATGTTCAAGCTGGTTTTAAAAAAGGCAGACGAACTAGAGACCAAATTGCCAACATCTGGTGGGTCATGGAAAAAGCAAGAGAGTTCCAGAAAAACATCTGTTTCTGCTTTATTGACTATGCCAAAGCCTCTGACTGTATGGATCACAATAAACTGTGGAAAATTCTGAAAGAGATGGGCATACCAGAACACCTGATCTGCCTCTTGAGAAATTTGTATGCAGGTCAGGAAGCAACAGTTAGAACTGGACATGGAACAACAGACTGGTTCCAAATAGGAAAAGGAGTTTGTCAAGGCTGTATATTATCACCCTGCTTATTTAACTTGTATGCAGAGTACATAATGAGAAACACTAAACTGGAAGAAACACAAGCTGGAATCAAGACTGCCGGGAGAAATATCAATAACCTCAGATATGCAGATGACACCACCCTTATGGCAGAAAGTGAAGAGGAACTCAAAAGCCCCTTGATGAAAGTGAAAATGGAGAGTGAAGAAATTGGCTTAAAGTTCAACATTCAGAAAACAAAGATCATGGCATCCAGTCCCACCACTTCATGGGAAATAGACAGGGAAACAGTGGAAACAGTGTCAGACTTTATTTTTCTGGGCTCCAAAATCACTAGAGATGGTGACTGCAGCCATGAAATTAAAAGACGCTTACTCCTTGGAAGGAAAGGTATGACCAACCTAGATAGCATATTGAAAAGCAGAGACATTACTTTGCCAACAAAGGTTCTAGTCTAGTCAAGGCTATGGTTTTTCCTGTGGTCATGTATGGATGTGAGAGGTGGACTGTGAAGAAGGCTGAGCGCCAAAGAATTGATGCTTTTGAACTGTGGTGTTGGAGAAGACTCTTGAGAGTCCCTTGGACTGCAAGGAGATCCAACCAGTCCATTCTAAAGGAGATCAGCCCTGGGATTTCTTTGGAAGGAATGATGCTAAAGCTGAAACTCCAGTACTTTGGCCACCTCATGTGAAGATTTGACTCACTGGAAAAGACTCTGATGCTGGGAGGGATTGGGGGCAGGAGGAAAAGGAGACGACAGAGGATGAGATGGCTGGATGGCATCACTGACTCGATGGACGTGAGTCTGAGTGAACTCCGGGAGTTGGTGATGGACAGGGAGGCCTGGCGTGCTGCGATTCATGGGGTCGCAAAGAGTCAGACACGACTGAGCGACTGATCTGATCTGATCTGATCATGTATGTCAGGAACTGAGCTGTTTTCAGGAAATATTGTAAATTCAAAGATGAATAGGATATGGTTCCTAAGTGCATTAACTCTCAGGCTGCAACAGAACAATTCTGTATAAGGGATATGTTCTATCACAAGAGGTATTGGCTAAGCTGCTCTTGCAGTACAGTCAGGGCTACAGTTGTTTTTGCTGAATGCAATGTCTGGGTAATGCTTAGAAAGAGGGTACATTTTCCCCTGTGTTTGTCATTTCCGCCCAATATGCTCAGGGGCACAGAGCTTATCTGCTTTAGTAGTTCATTTTTTAAAAGTTTGTATTGTCACTTTTTAACCCCTTACAATGAACTGAAGCATCCATTTATTTAATTAGTTGATTTAAATGATTATTTATTTAGTATTAGGTTTGTCTAGTATATTTACTGAGCACTGCTAAGTAAAAGGCAATAGACTAGGAACCAAGGAACAGATACCTTTCCTGTGAAGGTAGACTCTGCTTTAGGGAGTTGACGTCTGTAAGCCTGTACCCAGAGCACCCCAGGCTCCTACAGTGCTCATGGAAAGGAACGTGAATTCCCCGGCTGGCTCCTGCAGTCTGTGTGCCAGGGCTCTTAGCCCTGACTTGCAGCTGGAGTGCTGACAGGGTATCAGTCATCGGGGGCGTCAACAATAAAGGAATTTTAAAAGCCTGTCTGTCTTATACCCTCCCATCCAAATTCCTTAAGTGCTATGAGCAGCAAAATTCTGACAGGAATAGGTTTTTATTTCTTACTCAACCTGGGAATGGTTTGGCTTTGTGGAATCTGTGAAAAGCAAGAAAGAAAAAGGAAAAGGAGGCAATGGACTCTTTGTGCTTTTCATACATTTGGAGAACTCTGATGGCTGCTGAGATTTCTTCCCATGTAAAAATGGGTGAAGAAGGTGAGGAGAGGGAAGCAGCACTTGGGAATGGAGGGAAGAGTATCCATTTCATAAAATGCCAATGTCTTGGCACTCCTGACTGGTCCTGAGTGACCTGGCTCTTCCATTTGGAGACAAAACAAATACACACTATTAGGGAATGATAGTAAGATCTGTGCTCTTAGGAAAGGGTAAAAATCTACAGCAAGCTCATCTTTCCCTGTTCTGGGGCTTTTCTTCCAGAATCAGTTCTTGCATGTATTTGTTTCTCTGTGTATTTTGGTGTTTTCATCTCCCCAGGTTTATTTTCCTCTTTAGGGGTTGTTGGGGAGGAAACTTAGGTCTGAAGTTAGACAGTTGGGTTCAAGTTACAGGTTCACCCCTTCTACCTGTGTGAACTTAGACGAGTTACTTGACCTCTCTGAGTCTCTTCTCTTTTCAGATGAGTTTCTTCATCTAAAAAGTGAGGAAAAGGAATAATAATAATTGCAAACAAACTGGAGAAAATTTGTTAAGCCCACCTATAAAAAAAGATTTTGCAGAGTACCTAGTGCATTAGAAGCACTCAATAAATGTTAGCCTTTTGTGGTTGTTATTCCCCAGCCTCTGCTGCTGCTTCTTCCTCTGCTTCCTACTCTAGACTGGCATCACTTTCAGATAAATCCTTGAATGGCATTTATCCCATTGAATGTTGAGTTCTCGCTGGGACACCAACAGACTCTAATTGATTCAAAGGGAAACAAGTGATATTTCTGACAAACTCAAGATTGTGCACTAAGATTCATGCCTTTTCCCTTAGAATGGAAGTTACTCTTGCTCATTTTACCCCAATGAAGAAAGGTTTAATAAGCTTATCCAAGTCATACAGCAGCTAGTGAGAGGCAGGGCCAAGAGTGGCTCTTGGCTCAGCACTCCATGGCTGGCGCTCTTTCCTATGTATCAGAACTAAATCAAACATAGGTCTCCTTATACCACTACAAAAAGAAAGTACTGGGATAATCAGCAGATACCTTCTAACTTATTATTACAAGAACTATGGTCTTGGATGTGATGGTCTTTTCAAGTTCATCTTTCCAAGGCTATAAGCCCTCAAGCTCTCTAAGCCAAAAAAGAGGAGTAAGATTGGGTTCCAAAGAGAAAGCATTATTTTTTTCCCCATAGGAAGAGTTTCTACCAGTTTAGTCCAGTTCAGTTCAGTTGCTCAGTCATGTCCAGCTCTTTGCAACCCCATGAATCGCAGCACACCAGGCCTCCCTGTCCGTCATCAACTCCCAGAGTTCACTCAGACTCATGTCCATCGAGTCGGTGATGCCATCCAGCCATCTCATCTTCTGTCATCCCCAATCCCTCCCAGCATCAGAGTCTTTTCTAATGAGTCAACTCTTTGCATGAGATGGCCAAAGTATTGGAGTTTCAGCTTTAGCATCATTCCTTCCAAAGAACACCCAGGACTGATCTCCTTTAGAATGGACTAGTTGGATCTCCTTGCAGTCCAAGGGACTCTCAAGAGTCTTCACCAACACCACAGTTCAAAAGCATCAATTCTTCAGTGCTCAGCCTTCTTCACAGTCCAACTCTCACATCCATACATGACCACAGGAAAAACCATAGCCTTGACTAGACGGACCTTTGTTCACAAAGTAATATCTCTGCTTTTGAATATGCTATCTAGGTTGGAGTCTGCCAAATCCTGCAATGTCAAGTAGCTGCCTGGTTTTCAGCAAGGTGGACACCAATGTTCAATTGCCACTGAGTCTCATGCTTGCTAGTGGGAAAAATGGTCTCTGGCCTCTGACAACGTTCAATGTGACTTCACCAGCTAAAGTTTCTTTTTCAATACTCACCAGTTGGGTCCCCGACAAGGCTGCTATTTCCTTTACTAGTTGACCTATTGAAGAAAAGGCATCTGCAGAGACAAATATTTTTGGTTTTGTTTTTCCTTGCTGACAAAAGTCATCCTAGTGACCCTAACATGAGCACCCGTTGGTCTGGGAGTTATATGCACAGAATGTTAAAGTGAAGTGACAGGATTTTTCGTTTTGTCTGGAAAAAATTTTGCCCATTTAATCCCTCCTGGCTTCCACCTGGCCCTGTCACTTTTGAAACCCACATCCTCTGCAGTCATTTATGGTTGTGTACACTGGTCTAAACCCACACTAAAGAGAGACTGTTCCTTCCACTAGTAAATAGTCATCTTTTTGTGCTAAGAACTATTAGCTTTCTCCTCCTGCTATTTTTGGTGCTGGCCTACAAAAAGCCTAGGATTACGTTTTATTTTCACTTAAGGTTTTTATTCAAGTATAATGTACAGGGAGGAAAGTGTAAATGTGAACATATAGCCCAAATGTATCAGCCTGAACATATCCCTTCAAGTACTACTACAAGGACTAGAACATTATCTGTACTCTGGACGTCCCCTTTGTAACCTTTCCCAGTCCCCGAAGGTAACAGTTCTCCTGGTACCAGTTATCATTGATTGATTTTGCCTTTTGGGGAGACATTCTATAAATAGAATCATATTGTGTGACTCTTGTGTGTGGTTTCTTTTGCTCAGTGTTAGGTTTGCAAATCTTATCCACTACTTTTAGTGAAGCAAATTCACTGTCCTTACTGTATATTTTTCCCATTGCTGTTTTGTTTTATCAAAACATATTCATTTTACTGTTGATGGACATTTGGATTGTTTCTGTTTTTTTTTTCTTTTTGCAAATAATGCTGCAGTGAAGATTTTGATGAACTTAGAGCATGTACATAGTTACTTCTGTTGGTACCTGTGTAGGGGTGGAATGATTGGATCAGATTTTATGGATATGTTTAGCTTTATAGATACTGCTAGTTTTCCAAAGAATTTATTTAACCTCCCCATCATGGACTAGCATATGAAAGTTACTATTTCTCAAAATCTTAGCCAATACTGGTTATATTGCTCTCTTTCAGTTCAGTTCAGTTCAGTTCAGTTGCTCAGTCATGTCCGACTCTTTGTGACCCCATGAATCACAGCACGCCAGGCCTCCCTGTCCATCACCATCTCCTGGAGTTCACTCAGACTCACATCCATCGAGTCGGTGATGCCATCCAGCCATCTCATCCTCTGTCGTCCCCTTTTCCTCCTGCCCCCAATCCCTCCCAGCATCAGAGTCTTTTCCAATGAGTCAACTCTTTGTGTGAGGTGGCCAAAATACTGGAGTTTCAGCTTTAGCATCATTCCTTCCAAAGAACACCCTGGGTTGATCTCCTTTAGAATGGACTGATTGAATCTCCTTGCAGTCCAAGGGACTCTCAAGAGTCTTCTCCAACACCACAGTTCAAAAGCATCAATTCTTCGGTGCTCAGCTTTGTTCACAGTCCAACTCTCACATCCATACATGACCACTGGAAAAACCAAAGCCTTGACTAGACAGACCTTTGTTGGCAAAGTAATGTCTCTGCTTTTCAATATGCTATCTAGGTTGGTCATAACTTTTCTTCCAATGAGTAAGCGTCTTTTAATTTCATGGCTGCAATCACCATCTGCAGTGATTTTGGAGCCCCCCAAAATAAAGTCTGACACTGTGTCCACTGTTTCCCCATCTATTTCCCATGAAGTGATGAGACCAGATGCCATGATCTTCGTTTTCTGAATGTTGAGCTTTAAGCCAACTTTTTCACTCTCTTCTTTCCCTTTCATCAAGAGGCTTTTGAGTTCCTCTTCACTTTCTGCCATAAGGGTGGTGTCATCTGCATATCTGAGGTTATTGGTATTTCTCCCGGCAATCTTAATTCCAGCTTGTGTTTCTTCCAGCCCAGCATTTCTCATAATGTACTCTGCATATAAGTTAAATAAGTAGGGTGAAAATATACAGCCTTGATCATGCCCTACTCTTTGCGACCCCATGGACTGTAGCCTGCCAGGTTCCTCTGTCCATGGGATTCTCCAGGCAATAATACTGGAGTGGGTTGCCATGCCTTCCTCCAGAGGATCTTCCCAACCCAGGGATCAAATGCATGGCTCCTCTGCCTTCTGCATTGGCAGGCAGGTTCTTTACTATTTAGTCATCAGAAAAATGACTTTTCTTATTTGGAACCAGTACTCCTTTTCCTATTTGGAACCAGTCTGTTGTTCCATGTCCAGTTTTAACTGTTGCTTCCTGACCTGCATATAGGTTTCTCAAGAGGCAGGTCAGGTGTCTGGTATTCCCATCTCTTTCAGAATTGTCCACAGTTTATTGTGATCCACACAGTCAAAGGCTTTGGCATAGTCAATAAAGCAGAAATAGATGTTTTTCTGGAACTCTCTTGCTTTTTTGATGATCCAACACATGTTGGCAATTTGATCTCTGGTTCCTCTGCCTTAGTTTTAACTATTCATTAGTGCATTTAATTTGAATTTTTCTAATAACTAAATAGTAAAGAACCTGCCTCCCAATGCAAGAGGCAGAGAAGCCATGTATTTGATCCATGGGTTGGGAAGATCATCTGGAGGAAGGCATGGCAACCCATTCCAGTATTATTGCCTGGAGAATCCCATGGACAGAGGAACCTGGCAGGCTACAGTCCATGGGGTCGCAAAGAGTAGGGCATGACCGAAGAGACTTAGCACGTGCACACACAAGGAAGTTTAACAGAATTTCCTGTGTATTGGCCATTTGGGTATCGTCTTTGATGAAGGGCCTATTCAGTACTTTCCCCATTTTTTTTTTTATATTTACATTGTCTACATTTTTCTTATTGATTTTGAAAAATTATTTATTCTCTATGACTGTTTTTTATTAGTCACAGATATAGTAAATATTTACCTTGAAGGCTTGTCTTTTCACTATCTTTTATTGAATAACATGGAAAAAGAACTGAGTAAATGTTCATATGTGAAAAGGTTGTGTGTCATAAAGAAGTCCCTGGTTTCCCAATTTAATCTATACAATTTAATTTATATACTTCCAAAATAATGACAAGATTTTTCATGAACTTAACAAACGAATTTTATAATTTGCATGAAAAAATAGAGTTCTGAGAAAAATCATGACAACTTCAGTGAGGAAGAACAAAAGTTAGAGTTGCTCACTTATGTGAACATGATTATCAAGAACACTTACAAAACTAAGATTGATGTGGCACTGATGCGGTGGCAGGAAAAAATAGACCAATGAACAGATAATAAGCCAAGAAACATACACATGGGAAGGTGGTATATTGTAGTAATACAATGAGTAGTTATACAAATGAATAAGAGCAGGATTGACTTTTCAATAAACAGTGCTAGGAAATTATGAAAGACATCAATATGTGTGATTCTTAGCTGTTATCTGATACTTAAAAAAAATCATTCCTAAAGATGAAAAACATTGCAATAATACATTTAAGAGAAAATACAAAGCAATATATTTTGTTGCTTAGTGGCAGAGGACATTTAATGAAAAATGCCAAAACCAAAATAATAAGTTTAATTAATTTGACTACATTAAGGTGAAAAATCTTCCATTAGAAGACTCCTTAATGTATCAGATCACACAAAAAGAAGATTAGGCAGTAAATATGAGTCAAAATGCAGAATCCAGGTTATATAATAGAGTCCCATAAATCATTAAGAAAATGAAAGATAATGCAGTAAAAAATGGGGTGAAGGGTATGCATAGGAGATTCTTAGAAGAGGTAGCCCATGTAGCCAGTAAACACACTTAAAATATATTCAATATCACTAGTAATTAGGAAAGTTCAACTGACAACATCAAGATAGTATTTTACCCAAATAAAAATGGCAAAAAATACTTAAAATGCCAAATGTTGGTAAAATAAAACAGGAATTCTAAAACACACCTGCTGTGAGGTTGGAATGAAAATTGATAGATCACTACTGAAGATGAATTGGTAATATCTAAGCTTCCCTGGTGGCTCAGAGGTTAAAGCGTCTGCCTGCAATGCAGGAGACCTGGGTTCAATCCCTGAGTTGGGAAGATCCCCTGGAGAAGGAAATGGCAAACCACTCCAGAGTAAAGTTCAAAGTGCATTCACTAATGACCTAGAGATCCTACTTACTGGAATATGCCATACAGTAACCTTTGCATACAGGTACAAGTTGATATGTATCAGAATATGTAATATTCATTATTTATAATAGCATGCAATTGGAATGAATCTAAACACCCACCAGCAGAAGAATAGGTATAATGGTTTTCAGATGAAAAATAATATGCAATCATTAATATGTACATGAATTGATATTTACATATCAAGAAAAATAGAGCTCAAATCATTATACTGAATTTAAAAAGTTTTAAAATATTAGCCAATCATTATGATGTCATGTAAAATTTTAAAACACATCAACAGTGCAGTTTATTGATTTTAATCCATTGAAACAATAACTGGCAGTTGACATACTAACTTCAGAGTAGTGGCTTTTTCAAGGCAGAGAGAGGAGGGAAATTAGATCACAGAGATGTATAAAGCATCTTAAACTCCACAGTGTTTTGCCGAAACAAATATTAGCATTTTTTAATATGGTACAAAGGAATATTTTATACTCTTCTTTGTGTTTTTCTGTTTGTCTTACCTGAACAGGCAAGTCTTAGAAGTGTAAATTCAGAGGTCAGTATGCATATGAAATGGTTTCAACATTAGTAGCACACATGCAAAAATGCAACATCATACAAGAAACTTTCTAAATTTTTTGAATGAAGGGCAGAATGGCAATATGCATCAACATTTACTTTGTGCATTCTTTTTGAGCCAGAAGTCTCCCTTTAGGAATTCATCCTTAGGAAAATATGGGGCAAGTAGGCAAAAATACGCATGTGGTTATATTCCTCACAGAATATTTTTGTTACGGCCGAGATTAAAAAACAATTTTAAGTCTTCCAATGGTTGATTGATTAAATAATTTGTGATGTATTTACCCAATGGAGGTCTATCCTATCATTAAAAATCCAGATCTGTTTCATTGTCATCAAAGGACATTCATGATATATTATAAAGTGAAATGGTTGTAGAAAAATACTTAAATGTTATGACCCATTTATATAAATGTATATACATATATACTTTTAAATGTGCCTTTTGAGATTATGTGCATAAGAATCTGGCTTTATTTTAAAGTACAGAATAAGATCATGAATGATTATTCATTTATTGGTAACTTTCTTCAGTCTTGCTGGAAAGGAAAAAATTTCTCTAATCCCCAGATTGGTTTGGCTGGTCTAATGATTAAACACCAGTATTCTTGCTGGAAAAATCCCACGTTCAGAGGAGCCTGGCAGGCTACAGTCCATAGGGTCACAAAGAGTCAGACACAACTGAGCACATGGCACAATAATTAAATTACATTGACGAGATAAAATAACAGGAGAAAAAAAAGCAAATTAATTTCATCAATGAAGTAACAAAACTATGCAGCTTTTATAACTTTTAGACAGAGATACTATCAGTTTGTGAGGAATAGACAAGATGAAGAATTCTGGACTTGAGGAGGTAGTAAAGAAGTTGTGAGAGTGGTTTATTCAGTCTTCTCGGCTCTAAAACCCATTCTTCTGGTAAGCATGTTTCTCTACCTCCTGCTACAGGGATTGAACCTTCTCCACAGGAGACTTCTTTCCTGCTTTCAGGGAGACAAGGGGGCTTCATGTCCTTCTTATACCAGCTGTTCCTGAAGTAACGTTAATTCAAGATAATCAGTATGCCATAAGCGGCGTATTTGAGCGTGGCCTACCCTGAAACCCATCAGTCCAACATCTTTTTTTAATAAATATGCACAATTTCTATATAAGACTTGGAGATATTTTCATTTGAAAATAAGAGGACATTAGTAACTGAAGACAAGAACTATTTGAAGTTAAAGGACAAGGATTTGAACAGCCTATGAAGACAGTGAAATCACTGTATGCAGAATTGTCTACCCCTCCTGTCCTCTCACTAACCACCTCTACTGCTACCACACACACACACACACACCTACTCAAATGCAAAGGTGAGGAGAGAGAATGGAGGTCGAACATAACAGCCATGACAAGGCTGCTTTGTGAATGGGCTGAAGGAAACAGTGTACTGTACATGCCAAGGGATTTCACTGAGCTTTTGAAGGATGGGAAGGACAATGGAGGGAGGGACTTGGAAAGGATTTATGGGGGCCAGGATTAAGAGAGCGTGTGAGAATGCTGTCACTAAGCCGGCTGGAGGTAAGAGAAACATGTGGAACACTTCAGATGAGACATTAACTAATGCTTCTGCACAGGTGCAGCTGAATGAGGCTCACACCTTATATCAGATGCTCTTCGTGTTGTCCAGAATGTCTGGGTAAACACACAGACATGGTAAAGCCGACAGGGAGGCTGGGCAGAGGAGGGAGACCATCTCTACATTCCTTACTCTCTAGGTTTAGAAACGCAGCTTGACTTCATGCCCAGAATTTGCCCACGTGTTTCTACCCACACAGTTAGCCACAGATACTCCCAGTAAGGCCCTGGAGTCCAGTCCAGCCTTTCTGCCTCCTCTCACTGTTCTCTCTGGGTTGCTGAACATCAGACTGCTTTGTAATACATTGGGGTCTGAGTCAACTTGTTAATATGGTTGCTGAGAAAAGTTCAGTCTGCCCCTAAGATGCTTTATCTCCAAGGGGATCCCCCTAGTATAAAATGATATAGATGTGGGGATTGGTGGAATGAGAGAAACATTTATTAAATGCCTATAATATGTCTGGTACTTTTATATGCATTATTGCTGAGATTCTCTAAGCCACCCTACGGAATATGTTTATCTTTCTGGTTTTATAGGTGAGAAAGCTGAGTTACAAATGGATTCAAAGAATTTCTAGTTCAAGGTTTCAGTGAAAATTGTCAGTAGCAGATTGAAAAAAAAAATTATTCTTTCTGGACTCCCAAGGTTTTACAAACTGAATTTCTTATCATGTCAGTTAGTTACAACTAATCTTTTTAATGAAATATAGAACTAAGTAAAATAGAAAACATCAGGATGGGGGCTTCTCTGGTTTTTCAGTGGTTAAAAATCCACCTTACAATGCAGGAGAGGCCAATTTGATCCCTGGTCCAGGAAGATCCCACATGCCTCAGGGCAACTAAGGCTGAGCACCACAGCTATTTAGCCCACTCTAGAGTCCATGCTCTGCAATGAGAGAAGCCACTGCACTAAGAAGCCCATGCCCGGCAGCTAGAGAGTAGCCCCCACTCTCCAGAACTATAGAAGCCCACGTGCAGCAGTGAAGACCCAGTGCAGCCCAAAATAAAATAAATTAAAAAAGAAAAGACAAAAAGAAAACATCAGGATGTACCCTACATATGCAGGATTCTTTTTTAATCGTGAAGATTTAATGTGTGTGTACTGTGATACATGCAAATATATTTTTTACTGAGGGGTGTGGGCAAAGAATTCACAAGTTTTAATACTGCACCCTGCAGTTATCTACCTACCTTTTCATCATCCCCACTCCCAGCTTAAGCTGTAGAACCTCTAAACTGGGTCATGAAGATAAGCATGATCCCTTCTCATTTGAACAGTATCAAGACAGGTCTAAGGGGAATCAGAAAGTTTCTTAAATGCATATTGCAAGATGAAAGAGACTTGTGACTTCCTTTTGAGTTTTTGTCTGAAAATTGTGTGGAGTTGAGGGCCGACCAGGTCTCTGTTATTTTTACCATTATTAATGATGCATTAAAGATGTAAAGTAATGCTCAAAATTCTCCAAGCCAGGCTTCAGCAATACGTGAACCCTGAACTTCCAGTTGTTCAAGCTGGTTTTAGAAAAGGCAGAGGAACCAGAGACCAAATTGCCAACATCTGCTGGATCATTGAAAAAGCAAGAGAGTTTCAGAAAAACATCTATTTCTACTTTATTGACTATGCCAAAGCCTTTGACTATGTGGATCACAATAAACTGTGGGAAATTCTGAAAGAGATGGGAATACCAGACCACCTGACCTGCCTCTTGAGAAATTTGTATGCAGATCAGGAAGCAACAGTTAGAACTGGACATGGAACAACAGACTGGTTCCAAATACGAAAAGGAGTACGTCAAGGTTGTATATTGTCACCCTGCTTGTTTAACTTGTATGCAGAGTACATCATGAGAAATGCTGGGCTGGAAGAAGCACAAGCTGGCATCAAGATTGCCAGGATAAATATCAATAACTTCAGATATGCAGATGACACCACCCTTATGGCAGAATATGAAGAGGAACTCAAAAGCCTCTTGATGAAGGTGAAAGAGGAGAGTGAAAAAGTTGGCTTAAAACTCAACATTCAGAAAACGAAGATCATGGCATCTGGTCCCATCACTTCATGGGAAATAGATGGGAAAACAGTGGAAACAGTGTCAGACTTTATTTCTGGGGGCTCCAAAATCATTGCAGATGGTGATTGCAGCCAGGAAATTAAAAGACACTTGCTCCTAGAAGAAAAGTTACGACCAACCTAGATAGCATATTGAAAAGCAGAGACATTACTTTGCCAACAAAGGTCCTTTTAGTCAAGGCTTTGGTTTTTCCAGTGGTCATGTATGGATGTGAGAGTTGGACTGTGAAGAAAGCTGAGCACCGAAGAATTGATGCTTTTGAACTGTGGTGTTGGAGAAGACTGTTTTTTTTTTTTTTTTTTATTTTTAAACTTTACAATATTGTATTGGTTTTGCCAAACATCGAAATGAATCTGTCACAGGTATACATGTGTTTCCCATCCTGAACCCTCCTCCCTCCTCCCTCCCCATACCATCCCTCTGGGTCATCCCAGTGCACCAGCCCCAAGCATCCAGTATCGTGCATTGAACCTGGACTGGAGAAGACTCTTGAGAGTCCCTTGGACTGCAAAGAGATCCAACCAGTCCATCCTAAAGGAGATCTGTCCTGGGTATTCTTTGGAAGGACTGATGCTAAAGCTGAAACTCCAGTACTTTGGGCACCTCATGTGAAGAGTTGACTCATTGGAAAAGACTCTGATGCTAGGAGGGATTGGGGACAGGAGGAGAAGGGGACGACAGAGGATGAGATGGCTGGATGGCATCACTGACTCGATGGATGTGAGTCTGAGTGAACTCTGGGAGTTGGTGATGGACAGGGAGGCCTGGCGTGCTGCAGTTCATGGGGTCGCAAAGAGTCGGACACGACTGAGCGACTGAACTGAACTGAATGATGCATAAAGTAGGGAAATATAGTAAGCAAAGGGAAGTGGGCAGCCTAAAAAAGTTACTGGTGCCATTGCCCGCTTGCAGGCTGTATGAACTTTAGAGTTTTTAAAATTATTTGCAAGATTGAACTATATTGTACCTTCAAGAAAGATGTGTGGAAAAAGAGACATGGATAAAGGAAAAAATAGCATATAACAGGCACAAAAAGTGATTCTAGGACCTTTTCTTTCTCATCACTTACGGTCATGTTCCCTGACCATTTTTCATTATGAGGCATTTAGAATACTAAAACTCCAGGGAAATGAATGAAGTGTGCTGAGTTACCATCTTCTTTTATAAATTATAGCTTCATTGACTCACATATGCCAAATATCACTATCTTGTACTGGTGAGAGATCTACAGTTCTTCTCTTCCTCATCTGGTTAAGAAATATCATTGAATACTTATTCAAGCCCCGAGATTTATTCGTCTATTCAAGGACCAAAGCTAGAGGCTTTGAGATACACAGAGACATCACAGAATAAGGTGGAAGAGAATTCATTTAAGTAATCCAGTGAACATAAAGAAAGATAATTAAGTGCTAGACAAGATCTGCTAAAATAAATGTTATGTAAGTAGATAAAACTAAGGAAAGTAATCATTGCCAATGGTGTATTTAAATTATTTAACTTCATAAAGTTTTTAAACAATTTAGAATTACTAAAAAGTTGTAAAATAGTACAGACAGTTCCCATATACATTTCTCCCAGCTTCCTCTAAGGTTAATATATTGTATAATATTTGTCAAAACTAAGACATTGACATGGGTATTGAAAAAATAAAAGTCAGTCACACAGTGGTGTCCTACTCTTTGCAATTCTAGGGACTGCAGCCTGTCCCACTCCTCTGTCCATGGAATTCTCCAGGCAAGAGTACTGGAATGGGTTGCCATTTCCTTCTCCAATGGCTATTTAACTAAATTACATACTTTATTCAGACTTCATCAGTTTTTCTGTTACTGTCATTGTTCACTGCCATTATCCAATCTAGGACACTTTGTCACCTCAGAATGTGTTTAATTTTGATATTGTTCATAAAAATAATGATTATTTTTCCAAGTCTATTTTGTAGTGGGCAGAGGGAATGATATAATAGGTTTCACCAGCTAGGATATTTTTTGCTGGATCATAGAAATCTTGATCAGAATAGAACTTGTATGTCATTCTACCAGTCAGCTAAAGAAGCTGATTTTGAACATGGATGGTATAAAACCATGAACTTCTCACCTTCAGCTTTGTCATGAGAAGTGTTTATAGGCCAGTCCAAAATTGTTAATTGATAATTACTAAAATTGTATATATAAGCATCTATGTAATTTTATACATATAATTACTAAAATTATTTATAGAGGATTGAAGGCAAAAGGAAAAGGGGATGGCAGAGAGTGAGATGGTTAGATGGCATCACTGATTCAATGGACATGAGTTTGAGCAGGTTCCAGGGGATAGTGGAGGACAGAAGAGCATGGAATGCTGCAGTCCGTGGGGTCACAAAGAGTCAGACACAACTTAGTGACTGAACAACAACAAGAAGTATGTATAATTGAGACGAGCCCAACAGCTGATCCAGTTCAGCCCTCTCATGTACAGCTGTAAGAACCGAGACTGACAGAGATGCGACTTAGTCACTTCCGGCATTGATAGCCAGTTTGGAATCCACTTTTGGCTCTTTTCCTCCCTTTGAAGAGGAATCATTGCTCAAGTCCCATAAAAAATAAAGTGCAACTCCTTTGGGAGAACAGAAAGAGGGCAAATAGAGAAAGAGAAAGCACTAAGGTATCTTCTTTCCTCCCTTTCCCCAAACTTAATACCATTTTTATCAAACATTCTGTTCATTGTGAAGAAGCTTTACCATCTCTACCTGTGTGGCCTTCAGAGAATACTTACCCTCTTGAGTGGATAATTACCTGTTCTCAGCTTTCTACCACATCATTTCAAAGCAGCTGGACTTCTCAAGTCTCTGGAATTCCTCAACAACTACTTCATCTCTCTGTCTCTCTTTGGGAGTTGGTTGGGCTCTCTATTCCTTCTTTTCTATGCTCTTTCTTTCTTCTGAAGTGTTACCTTACCTGTATTGAGTTTTAGTTAGTGTTTCCTTAGATTACTAAGAAAACTAAACTGTGGCCAGGTACTTCGGAAAGAATGTCTGTGAAAATCATAAAATGCTTCCTCTTAATCCACTATGATTAATTTTTCCATAAGAATTTTGAGTCTATTAGGCTTGTTTTTATAGCAGTTACTGAAAAAGGATATCTGTCAGGCATACCATATATTTATTGTAGATACCGTTGTTAACGAATTGAAGTCAACATATCACCTTTCAGTTTAAAGTGGTAGGTATCAAATGAATAACCAGAAACAAAACTTGTCAGTTATGTCTGGAAAGCCATTGTTCAGCACACACTAAATAAAATGAAGTGCCTCATTTCAAAGAGATGAGGGCTCAGTCTTTTTTAAACCCATCACCTAGCCTTACCTCACACAGAAACAAAATAGTCATATTCCTTTTTGTATAATGCAGAGCTCTTTAATAAACAATGGCTTGATATTTAACTGGAAATGTAAGAAATCATAATACATTTTTGGGTAGACTTCTTAGTTCTGTCTAGATGCATAGGTGGAGAGAAGATTTATTTTGAAGTCAGAACTGGATTTAAATACAGGCTCTTCAATTTATTATTTGTATGACAGTGGGCAGGTTACTTATTTCTTTTGAAGATTCAGTTTTCTCATCTGCAAACACTTCTCATGACCACATTAAAGGTGAAAACTGAAAATATTGATTTCTCTATAACTTTCTAGCATTTTACTGTACTCCATAAGCCAAAATATTTTTAAAGTCATGTCTCTTCAAGTTATCAAATGAATAAAACTCTTAAAAAGTGTTAGTCACTCAGTTGTGCCAACTCTTTGTGACCCCACGGACTATAGTCTGCTAGGCTCCTCTGTCCACAGAATTCTCCAGGCAAGAATACTGGAGTGAGTACCCATTCCCTTCTCCAGGGGATCTTCCTGACCCAAGGATTGAACCCAAGTCTCCTGCATTGCAGGCAGATTATTTACTGTCTAAGCCACCAGGGAAACTTCTTATATTGCATGTTTAATTCTAAACACAACTCAGGAGTCTTCTTTTTTAAGACATGTTTTAGAGGATAGTTGATTTAAAATGTTGTATTAGTTTGAAGTGTAAAGCAAACTGATTCAGTTATATATATTCATATATTCATTCCTTCTCAGATTCTTTTCCTATGTAGTTTATTACAGAAATTGAATGGAGTTCCCTGTGCTGTAGAGTAGGTCCTTATTGATTATCTACTTTATGTATAGTAATATGTTTGGAACTTGGGATTAACATGCACACACTGCTGTATTTAAGACCCTTCTTGACCTAGCTAATTCTTCTACATCATGAATACCTAACAAGCGTGTAAATACCTTGAGGTCCTGAGCCACCTATATGCTTATTGTGTGTTGATTTTCCTATGGCATCTAATGTTATGCCCCCTGTATGCGAAGGAATTAATGAGATAAAGAGATAAACTGAACTAAATTGGTGGAGCAGTCTTATAGTGACTAAAGGGAACTTTTTTATTGGAATGTTAGATGAAGTTATGGATTGATTACCTATAACAATAAGTTAAACTGTGAAAGATTACATTTTCTTCAGTTTTAAGGGAACTTTGAATAAAGAAACACTTTAAGGAATAGAGAGGATGGGGTAACGCTTAATAGAGAGGGTAGTAGGTAGAATGAGACTGTATATTGTCACCCTGCTTATTTAACTTATATGCAGAGTACATCATGAGAAACGCTGGGCTGGAAGAAGCACAAGCTGGAATCAAGATTGCTGGGAGAAATATCAATAACCTCAGACATGCAGATGACACCCCCTTATGGCAGAAAGTGAAGAACTAAAAAGCCTCTTGATGAAAGTGAAAGAGGAGAGTGAAAAAGTTGGCTTGAAGCTCAACATTCAGAAAACGAAGATCATGGCATCTGGTCCCATCACTTCATGGGAAATAGATGGGGTAACAGTGGAAACAGTGTCAGACTTTATTTTTTGGGCTCCAAAATCATTGCAGATGGTGATTGCAGCCATGAAATTAAAAGACGCTTACTCCTTGGAAGGAAAGTTATGACCAACCTAGATAGCATATTGAAAAGCAGAGACATTACTTTGCCAACAAAGGTCCGTCTAATCAAGGCTATAATTTTTCTAGTGGTCATGTATGGATGTGAGAGTTGGACTGTGAAGCAAGCTAAGCGTGGAATTGATGCTTTTGAACTGTGGTGTTGGAGAAGACTCTTGAGAGTCCCTTGAACTGCAAGGATATCCAAGCAGTCCATCCTAAAGGAGATCAGTCCTGGGTGTTCTTTGGAAAGACTGATGCTAAAGCTGAAACTCCAATACTTTGGCTACCTCATGCGAAGAGTTGACTCATTGGAAAAGACTCTGATGCTGGGAGGGATTAGGGGCAGGAGGAGAAGGGGATGACAGAGGGTGAGATGGCGGGATGGCATCACTGACTCGACTGGACCTGAGTCTCAGTGGACTCCGGGAGTTGGTGATAGACAGGGAGACCTGGCGTGCTGCGATTCATGGGTTCGCAAAGAGTCGGACACGACTGAGCGACTGAACTGAACTGAAAGATGTCCCTGCCCTAATCCTCAAAAGCAGTGAATATCTTACTTTAAGTAGCAAAAGGGATTTTGCAGATGTGAATATGTGTTATCTTAAATTATCTGGGTGAGTCCAATCTAATCATAGGAGCCCATTAAAACTTCTAACTCACATAATGATAGAATTAAACATTCATGTTGTTTTAAGTCACAAAATATGTGGTCAGTTGGTATTGTAGTGATAGAAAAATAATACTCTTTCCCTTAAAGGCTCTTAAATTTAAGGAAAGAAGAAGAGATAGAAGATGACATAATGGACCAGAAATGCTCATGAATATGTTGTTTTTTATTTCCAGTTCTTGAAAACTCAGTGAGGAGCTCAGTGTCCTAAAATGATAGGGAGGAATCAGAGATCTGCCAATGTTAGTGTTGTGGGAGTGTGTAACTTCCTCGGTTCTGTCTCACTGCAGCAAAAATTTGCAGACCAGTGTTACAGATCAGAGTTTTATTCAGCAAGCAAGGAGAGTACACCCCCTCTCCTTGGAGGCATGAGAGCAGGCCAACTCCAAAGGAGAGGCCCCAGTCTCTCCTGGTTTCCTCTTTTTATATGTTTTGTCTCCTCCCCTTGAGCCTGAACTATGTAAGTTGGGCTAGCCATGAGGGCTGTTTGTTTCACCCGAGGTTCTCATTCTGATCCTAGGATATGCTTTTGTTCCATTATCGTGGGGTTTTTCCTTTCTTTGTCTTTTAGTCACCACCATTTTGGACTCCTTTTTCCTATTCTAACTACCTAAAGAAAGCTGAGCGCCAAAGAATTGATGCTTTTGAACTGTGGTGTTGGAGAAGACTCTTGAGAGTCCCTTGGACTGAAAGGAGATCCAACCAATCCATTCTACAGGAAATCAGCCCTGGGTGTTCTTTGGAAGGACTGATGCTAAAGCTGAAACTCCAGTACTTTGGCCACCTCATGCAAAGAGTTGACTCATTGGAAAAGACTCTGATGCTGGGAGAGATTGGGGGCAGGAGGAGAAGGGGACAACAGAGGATGAGATGGCTGGATGGCATCACTGACTCAATGGACATGAGTCTGAGTAGACTCTGGGAGTTGGTGATAGACAGGGAGGCCCGGCGTGCTGCGATTTCATGGGGTTGCAAAGAGTTGGACATGACTGAGCGACTGAACTGAACTGAATATTAGAATACAAGAAGAGGTCAGTATCCTAATCATGATGTCAAACTAATGGTCCATAGAGGAAAAGCCCCACTTTCACAGGGACTTGGGGATATAAAAACCCTTGTTGAGCTGAGGTCTAGGAAAGAAGTAGGGTAAACTGTTATAAGCTTAGGAGATCAGATCAGATCAGATCAGTTGCTCAGTCATGTGCAACTCTTTGCAACCCCATGAATTGCAGCACGCCAGGCCTCCCTGTCCATCACCAACACCCGGAGTTCACTGAAACTCACGTCCATCGAGTCAGTGATGCCATCCAGCCATCTCATCCTCTGTCGTCCCCTTCTCCTCCTGCCCCCAATCCCTCCCAGCATCAGAGTCTTTTCCAATGAGTCAACTCTTCACATGAGGTGGCCAAAGTACTGGAGTTTCAGCCTCAGCATCACTCCCTCCAAAGAAATCCCAGGGCTGATCTCCTTCAGAATGGACTGGTTGGATCTCCTTGCAGTCCAGGGGACTCTCAAGAGTCTTCTCCAACACCACAGTTCAAAAGCATCAATTCTTCAGCACTGAGCCTTCTTCACAGTCCAACTCTCACAACCATACATGACCACTGGAAAAACCATAGCCTTGACTACACGAACCTTTGTTGGCAAAGTAATGTCTCTGCTTTTGAATATGCTATCTAGGTTGGTCATAACTTTCCTTCCAAGGAGTAAGCATCTTTTAATTTCATGGCTGCAGTCACCATCTCTAGTGATTTTGGAGCCCAAAAAATAAAGTCTGACACTGTTTCCACTGTTTCCCCATCTATTTCCCATGAAGTGATGGGACTGAATGCCATGATCTTCGTTTTCTGAATGTTGAGCTTGAAGCCAACTTTTTCACTCTCCACTTTCACTTTCATCAAGAGGCTTTTGAGTTCCTCTTCACTTTCTGCCATAAGGGTGGTGTCATCTGCATGTCTGAGGTTATTGATATTTCTCCCAGCAATCTTGATTCCAGCTTGTGTTTCTTCCAGTCCAGCGTTTCTCATCATGTACTCTGCATAGAAGTTAAATAAGCAGGGTGACAATATACAGCCTTGATGAACTCCTTTTCCTATTTGGAACCAGTCTGTTGTTCCATGTCCAGTTCTAACTATTGCTTCCTGACCTGCATACAAACTTCTCAAGAGGCAGATCAGGTGTTCTGGTATTCCCATCTCTTTCAGAATTTTCCACAGTTTAATGTGATCCACACAGTCAAAGGCTTTGGCACAGTCAATAAAGCATAAATAGATGTTTTTCTGGAACTCTCTTGCTTTTTCCATGATCCAGCGGATGTTGGCAATTTGATCTCTGGTTCCTCTGCCTTTTCTAAAAGCAGCTTGAACATCAGGAAGTTCACGGAGCATGTGAGATGAGTGCAATTGTGCAGTAGTTTGAGCATTCTTTGGCATTGCCTTTCTTTGGGATTGGAATGAAAACTGACCTTTTCTAGTCCTGTGGCCACTGTTCAGTTTTCCAAATTTGCTGGCATATTGAGTTCAGCACTTTCACAGCATCATCTTTCAGGATTTGGAATAGCTTAACTGGAATTCCATCACCTCCACTAGCTTTGTTTGTAGTGATGCTTTCTAAGGCCCACTTGACTTCACATTCCAGGATGTCTAGCTCTAGGCCAGTGATCACACCATCGTGTTTATCTGGGTCGTGAAGATCTTTTTTTGTACAGTTCTTCTGTGTATTCTTGCCATCTCTTCTTAATATCTTCTGCTTCTGTTAGGTCCATACCATTTCCGTCCTTTATCAAGCTCATCTTTGCATGAAATGTTCCTTTGGTATCTCTGGTTTTCTTGAAGAGATCTCTAGTCTTTCCCATTTTATTGTTTTCCTCTATTTCTTTGCACTGATTGCTGAAGAAGGCTTTCTTGTCTCTTCTTGCTATTCTTTGGAACTGAGATGGTTGGCTCAATTCCAGAACTATTTTTTACTAACTTTATAAATTTGGGCAACCCCCTTACCCACCAAACTGCTCTAACCTTCAGTTTCCTCACTGGTCAAATGATAATATTAAAGGTAATTTACCAATTTGGATACCAGGAAACCTATGCATACAAATCCTCAACGCAAGTCCATGCACAGAGAAGGTATTAAATAACCACTCGCCATTTTTAGTTATCATTATTCTTATTGGAAAAGAATTGTGATTCCTAAAGTCCAGCAAACTAAAACAGGGTAGCCACAGGGATTTATTTTTTGATCAATCAAAAGATTTTACTATGTATCAGATACTGCATTAGGCACTAAAGATAGAGCAGGGAATAAAATGGGCACAATCCTGCCCTCACTGAGCTTCCAGTCTCCCAAACAAGAGTATTTTTTAAATGATGTGTTTTTTTAAATATTTGTAATAAATAATAAATGATGAAAATATAATAAGCTCTTTTAGCACAAATGTATGTAGTTCGTATTATACATAACATTATTAATGTATGATCATTATAAAAATAATAATACATAAATATTTATTGAGGATTCTTATTATACTGCTAACAGAAGACAACAGAGTGTCATTGAATAATGTCAGAAAGACAACAGGTGAATTATTATGTTTAGTGGACAATTTTGGGAGGTGTTCTGTTTTGTCACTGTCATTTCTATGGGCCCAAGTTCATTATTAGAAATAAGTTGTTAAAATTTCAAAAATTGTTAAAGATAAAACTAGACATAAAAAAAAAAAAATCTCAGCTCACCCAAGCAGCAAGTGAGGTTAAAATGGTTTATATTAAGAGGGAAAATTTTTAAAATTCCCCAAATAGTATATATAAAGAGTAAAAGTTCCTTATTTTAGAGTTCTGTAGTTGAAGGAAGTAGGGTTATCAGGACCAAACAAGAGAGAATCAGGAAGCAAGAAATTCTACACCTACACTGTTTAGGGCCAGTACCAACCCACGCATGGGAAGGAACAGAATAAAGGTTCCTTAAAGGTTGGTGACTTGTATGAAGGCATAATTTGAACAATTATAAGCATTGTTCAAAGATAGCCTTGACAAGTGGTAGCAAACTTTGTTCTACATATACTCCTTTAAAAGACTTAATCTTTGCCTATCCAATGAATATAACATAGCTGCTCATTATGGCCTTCGTTGGCATGTTCTTGATCACTAATGAGGCTGAACAAGTTTTCATGTGTTTGTTAGCCCTATGAGTTTCTTCTTCTCTAAATTGCTTCATGCCTGTTCATGTCTTTAGCCCATTTTTCTATTGAATTTTTTGAGATTTTTTGATTTGTAGAAAGTTCTTTATATAACTGAGGGGAGGTTTTAAATTATAAATATAATTTCCTTTATAGTTATAGAGTTATTCAAATATTGTATTTCATACTGAGTAAGATGTGGTAGTTTATGTTTTTTTGAGGGAGTAGTCCATTTCATCTCCATTGTCAAATTTATGTGTAGAGTTCGATTTTTGTATGTGTATGTTGGAGTTTGTTCATAGTGTTACAAATTAGCCTTTTGATGTATGCAGAGTCTGTGGTAATATTCTGTGTCCTTCCAGATATTAGTAATTCATGTCTTATCTTTTTTCTAGTGTTAGTTTTGCTCTAATGCCAATTTTGTTGAACCAACCTTTTGTCTTATTGATTTTTTTCCCTCTTTTCAATTTCATTGACTTGTGCTCTCCTCTTTGCTTTTTGGTCTCTTATGCTGACTTTCAATTTTTTTTTGTCTTTTCTTTTTCTAGGTTCTTGAGGTAGGAGTTTGGAGATGATTGATTTGAGACTTTTCCTTTTTTCTAATGTACACATTTAGTGCAATAACTTTCCTTCTCTGTGTTACTTTAGTTGTGTCTCCCTAGTTTTCATATGTTGTGTTTTTATTTTCATTCAGTATATTAAAAAAATTATCTTGAGATTTTCTCATGACTTATGAATAATTTAGGAGTATGTGGTTTTATTTTTGAATATTTGGAGATTTTCCTCTTGTCTGTCTATTATTAATTTCAAGTAGATTCCATTATAGGCAGAGAACACATTTTATATGATTTAAATTCTTTAAAATTTTTGTTTTATAACCCTGGATATGGTCTATCTGGGTATGTGTTAAATAGAGTGGTATTTAAGTTTCAATTAGATCCTTGCAATAGATGGTGGTGTTGAATTCTACATCATTGCTGATTTTCTGTCAAGTTCTGAGAGAGTGAAGTTGGTGCCCCCACCAATAAACGTAGATTTGTCTATTTCTCCTTTAAATGCTATAAGTTGTGCTTCACATTTTTTTCAATAATGTTGTTT